>NC_133362.1:25726104-26026104 GCF_049309525.1 Garra rufa | reverse complement strand
TGTAAAATAAAGTTTTCCTATTTTAATATACATTAAAATCTAATTTATTCCTGTGATCAAAGGTGAATTTTCTGCATCATTACTCCAGTCTTTAGTGTCACATGATCCTTCAAAAAATCATTCTATGCTGATTTATAATCAATGCTGGAAACAGTTATTCTGCTTTTTTTTTTTTTTTGGAACCTGTGATACCCTTTGATGAATAAAAAAAACAGCTTTCATTTAAATATAAATATTTTCTAACAATATACACTACCATTCAAAAGTTTGGGGTCAGTACATTTTTATTCTTTCTTTTTTTTTGGAAAGAAATTAATATTTTTAAAATTTAAATTTATAAAAAGTGATAGCAAAGACTTATATTGTTAGAAAAGATTTTTATTTTGAATAAATGCAGTTCTTTTTATTCTAACTTTTTATTCATCAAAGAATCCTGAGGGGGGGGAATAATAATAATAAAAAAATCACAGGTTCCCAAAAATATTTGGCAGCCCAGCTGTTACCAACATTAATATTTTCGAATAATAAATCAGCATATTAGAATTATTTCTGAAGGATCGTCGACACTTAAGACTGGAATAATGGCTGAAGAAAATTCAGCTTTGCATCAGAGGAATAAATTATATTTCAAAGTATATTAAAATAGAAACCTGAAAATAAAGTAGATTTTACATTTTTAATTTTAAGTTTAACTTGATCGACTAAAATAATTACAACTGAACAAAATAATTAAAACTATATAGACACAGACTGTTGTTCAAGGCTGCGTTTATACAGAAAAAATACAGAAAAAAAAAGTAATATTGTGTAATATTATTACAATGTAAAATAAAATGTTTCTATTTTAATATACATTAAAATCTAATTTATTCCTGTGATCAAAGCTGAATTTTCAGCATCATTACTCCAGTATTCAGTGTCACATGATCCTTCAGAAATCATTCTATGCTGATTCATTATCAATGTTGGAAACTTGTGCTGCTTAATATTTTTTTGGAACCTGTGAGACTTTTTTCAGAATTCTTTGATGAATAAAAAGTGAATTTATTAAAGCATTTATTTAAAATATAAATCTTTTCTAACAAAATACACTACCATTCAAAAGTTTGGGGTCAGTACATTTTCTTTTTTTAAAGAAATTAATATTTTATTCAGCAAGGATGCTTTAAATTTATAAAAAGTGATAGCAAAAACTTACATTGTTAGAAAAGTTTTTTTTTTTTTTTTTTTTTAATAAATGCTGTTCTTTTTAACTTTTTATTCATCAAAGAATCCTGAGGGGAAGGAAAAAAAAATCACAGGTTCCCAAAAATATTTGGCAGCACAGCTGTTACCAACATTAATATTTTCTAATAATAAATCAGCATATTAGAATTATTTCTGGAATAATGGCTGAAGAAAATTCAGTTTTGCATCAAAGTATATTAAAATAGAAACTATTATTTTATATTGTAATATCATTTCACAATATTACAGTTTTTTTCTGTATTTTTGAACAAATACATGCAGTCTTGATGAGCTTAAAACACTTAAAAACCTTTACAAATCTTACTAAACTTTTGAATAACAGTGTATATTTAAACAAAATACTAAAAATGACAAAAGCTCACAGCAAAATGACTAAAAATGTAACTAAAATGAAAATGAAAAAATATAAAGAACAAAAACTAATTCAAAATATTAATAAAAATTACAATAGCATTTCAATTTTTCTAAAGTAACAATGCATCAGACTTAATCCTGTAATTTTAAAACAGAATTAATTTTAAATCTAAATAATCATTACTTTTTCTTTTTTTAACCTGAATGATGAGTCAAAAGAATCTTCTGTATTTGAAATCATGCCACAAATGCTGTGAAGCTTAAACTGTATTGAACTGTGAGCATGAAGGCCAATGTCTGAAACAGAACAATGAAATCTTTAACTGTTCACAAACAGAGTATGCACTTTAACTGAATTCATTTGACATTAACTGTATTTCTGTGAATATGCAGCCAACATACAGGGCTCACCACACTCCAAAAATAATAAACGACTCAATTTAAAATTGAGAACATTGATAGAACAAAAAAAAGCTTGAGTGTGGTTAAATGAAAGGTGAGCTGCCAGGAAGTGGTTTTAAACTGTCATTTCCACAGATATCTTCCTGAGCACAACACTACCAAAAAATGCATCAAGCAATACAAAGACATGATATTTTATACACATGACTAACAAGGCTGAATTTGCAGCAAGATGAGGACTGTACACATTTGAAAATTGTCAAGCATGTAACAATCTTTCTGTTTGCCCTGGACATCTGTACTGTAAAATGTCCGTACAAAACAGAACTATTGAGCTCAACAATGTTATAAACTTTTCCACTGTCAGTGAATCTAAACAACTTTCCACATCACCTCTCATTTTGACATATATAGAGATTGTGGTTAGAAAAAAAAAAGTGTCAGACAACTAGGCAGCTGAGTTTAACATGTTCTAAAGGTTACAGAACAATGTGGGTGATAACATTTAAACCAGACTTTCTCTGAATGTGCTTACTAATTACAGTTGGTTTAGAAATTATATCTCTCCTACGTGGTAAGACACGAAACTACAGAGGAAAAATTCTTAACACAAGCCTGTACACAACTTTACAGTGTTTAGCAGCCATAAAATATAGGGGAAATGACTTCAATCAAAGAAAAACAGAAAGAAACATAAACAATATTAAGACTGCAATTCATACTATTTATAGGTGTTTTGTTATTTGACTAAACTGGCTAATCTTATTCTAGCAGTTATACTAGACTTTTTTTTCCATTTCAAATATTTAGAGGTCAAATGGCAGCACAGGTTTAGTGTAGTAATTGATTGCTGTCAACATTGTTTTATCATTTTATCTTTTACAAGAGGAAAACCAAATGGCCGCATACATGAGTTGTCCATATCCTGTTTGGGTTTATATGAAGCATCTTGAATTGAAACCAAAGCTCAGACAACATGCCGCATTAAGGCCCAACGGATGTAGTTTTTGCACCCCGTCTTACATTACATATAAATATCAACATTTTTTCATCAGATTCAGTCAATAGGACACTATATTTGTCATTTGGGAGTCACACCTAATGCACATCATGAACCTTTCAAACATTTGAAAAATAAAGAAAAAAATAAGCAATATACACTAACAGTCAAAAGTTTTTGAACAGAGTTTTGATGTTTTTTTTAAAGAAGTTTCTTCTGCTCACCAAGCCTGCATTTATTTGATCCAAAGTACAGCAAAAACAGTAAAATTCTAATTTAAAATAACTTTTTACAAGTAATTTATTCCTATGATTTCAAAACTAAAATTTTTAGCATCATTATCATTACTCCAGTCACATGATCGTTAAGAAATTATTCTAATATTCTGATTTGCTGCTCAGTTTTTATTAATTATTATGTGAAAAACAGCTGATTAGAATTTTTTCAGGTTTCTTTGATGAATAATAAATTCAGAAGAACAGCTTTTATCTGAAATAGTAATCTTTTATAACATTATAAATATCTTTATCACTTTTGATCAATTTAAAGAATCCTTGCTACGTACTAATTTCTATAATTTCTTTTACCCCAATAAAAAACATAAATATATACTGACTCCAAGCTTTTGAATAGTGTAGTGTATCATGTTACAAAACTTATTTCATATATATATATATATTTAACAGCAAATCAGCACATTAGACTGATTTCTAAAGGATCGTGTGATACTGAAGACTGGTGTAACAATGCTGAAAATGTAGCTTTGATCACAGGAATAAAATTACATTTTAAAATATATTCAAATAGAAAGCAGTTATTTTAAATAGTAAAAATATTACACAATATTACTGCTTTTGCTGTTTTCTGGATCAAATAAATGCAGGCTTAGGAAGCAGAAGAGACTTCTTTAAAAAACATTAAAATAAGAACAAGAACAATATTGTAAAAGCAGCATTTATCATGTCTTAAAATATCCTATCTGAAAACAGGTCATTCATTGGAGTTAACCAAACATTACTGCGGAAGGGAATCACTGCATCAGCACAATCTGATAAAAATAAATATATAAATCCAAAATAAATACATAAACATTATCTTACCTGAGCAGGCTGAGCGGAGTCTGGTCAATATTCTAGATTTAAAAGCCGAAGTGTCACTTAGAGAACGAACTCGAAATACAGGAAACACCTGAGGAAATGTCTTTAGGTATGAAAAACTGTCTTCCTCCGCCATTCCGCTTGTATAAAAAAAAAATGTAAATTCGTTTCAGTGCCCTGTAATCTTGTTGTCAAGGTAACGTTGCTAAAATCTGATGCTAAGTTTTGTCTGCAAAGCTTTACCCATCAGTTTGTCGGTAGTGAGGAACTCTGTTCACCTGTTTAGGAGTACTCAACTTTCAAAAACACTAAGTCGACTAGCTACTTCTCCCTGAGCCTCAACAGAAGTTGTGCAAGTCTTTCCTCGGCAAATAATCCTCTGCATTACATCAGCAAATGAGACAGAAACGGAAACACCTCCATCAAAATGATAATCATCTACAAAGACTTTTATCCGGAGGAAGACCGAGGTCATGCAGCTCTACACAGCTGCAGTAACGAATCATCCCTGTGGGGGGCGAAAACATGTGGACTTGTAACACGAAGAGATTTTTTTTTTTTTTTTTTTTTGAAATACTAAAACATTTACTTAAGGTGTTAAAAACATAAGGGTGTAGACTTTAAATTAGACGTTAGGTATTATATATATATATATACATCTACATTTATACTTTGCCAAAATCATAATATTTCAAATATGCTGAGGTAAGACTAAGATTACGTTCTATCCAACTTTTTCTTCTTAAGAGTGGGCGTGGTCATTTGTACAATTTATGGGTCTGGCTTTCGGTGGTCCAGCTATTTTTAGCTGTACAAAAAAGCTTGTTTGCTGTTTGATATTGTAAATTGGTGTTTCTTACCATGTTATTTTAATGTATTATCTTAATTATGAGCACACTGGTTTGTAGTGCAAACAGTTTTACCGTTTACTGCACATTGTTATTTTTCTCGTTATTTTTTATTGTACTAAAACTGTTAAAGTAACAATACAGTATTGACGATGTTTGTAACTTCTCAGTATGATTTTCTAAAAATGCCTACAAATAGGCCTACTTAACACTTAGAAATAGGGTATTTTTCATTTAGGGTGAAAATTGAACAAGTACTTTAAGCAATTTCATAAGGGGTTCCATGACTCACTCAGTTTCCTGTTTTTCATCTTATGAATGTCAAGTCAATATCATAATGTTCTCTCTCTGCCCACTAGTCTGACATCATGTTTAAAGTAAATATGGTAACGTGTGGTTTCCTCTTACTAAGTTGTTTATCAACACACAGAAGCTGGTTTGAAGCTGAACACTGGGGGACTCTGAGTGTCTCAATACTGTGTTAATGTGTAACTAAGTGGACTGGTCATCATGCGATATATGTTATTTAAATACTGGCTAGATTCTCAGTCCACCATAGTCCAGCTCTGGAATCAGCAAAGCATCTGAAGGTAAACATGAGATCTGTCTTTTTATCTTTTTTTTCTCACATTTATGACTGATTATCTATGCATGTGATTAAACAGTTTAAAAAAGTTTTGGTTAAATGATAAGTTGAATTAGTTGAATTATGCGAAACAGTGATAACTGATCCAGAAGTATTACTGCATCTACGTTTTGCTCTGGCACTTCGGACTGTAATTTTGGGCAGTAATACGTAAACAACAATATATTAATAGAAATGTTTTGTATTTGTATTGTATTTTCAAAGTTACACAATCCTTAAAAATCATTGGAATATGCTGATCTTTTTTCATTATATATATATATATATATATATATATATATATATATATATATATATATATATATATATATTTTTTTTTTTTTTTTTTTTTTTTTTTTACTTTTGTAGTGAAAACACTGTCTGAAATTCCCAATTCCATGTGTTTTCCTACCTCATTTTTTAGTATTTGGGGAAAAATAAAATAAAATACAAATAAAAAAACAAAATTACTGCCCATTATGTTGTTACGTGCAACAGAAAAAAAAATAACAGAAAGCTCTTGTCCTGCTTAATATTTTTTGGAGACAATCCTTTTCTTTTCTTTTTATTTCTTTAATATTGACAATGAGGTCTTTTGTAAAAATTTCATACAATTTTACATAAATAAAATTTTTATTTTATTTGTATTTTTAGTCAAATAATCCCAAAAAAATGAATGTGCTGATTTGGTGCTCAAGAAATATTTATTATAATTATCAATGTTGAAAACACTTGTGTTTATATTTTTGTGGAGACTATAATACATTTAGATTTTTATTTTGGCGGTGTAACAGCAAAAATGGGCAAAAAAAATCGCAATTATTTGCTTTTTTTATATATATATATATATTTTGTAGTGATAACATGGCTGAGATTCCCCAAAACAGCCAAAACTGACACTACATGCTATATATATATTAATCTCTAAACAGCCAAAACTAACACTACATGCTTTTTTTTTTCATCAAAAAACTGAAAAAATATCAGATGCCCCTCATCCTGCTTTATTTTTTATTTTATTTTAATTATTTTGTGGTGAAAACAATAGCTAAAATTTCCCAAACATCCAAAACTGACACTACATGCTATTTTTTTTCCATGTGTTTTCATACTTCATTTTCTGTATTTGAGGAAGAATAAATAAAATAAAAGTATTGCCCATACTGTTGTTACACGCAAAAGAAAAAAAACAAAAAGCTCTTGTCCTGCTATTATTTTTTCATTTTTTTTTTATACTGACAGAGATCTTTTGTCAAATTTTAAATGTCTTTAGTGTCACAAAAGCATTAATTTCTTTAAAAAAAAACATCTTGTTTTGTATCTACATATTATCTAAGAGCATTTTGAACTATGATGAAGCAGAACTGGAATGTACTCGTTTGTCTCTTTGCTCCTTTATCTGAGTCATGTGTTCTCTGCTCTTTGCTTCAGTCGGGTTATTGCCCTCAAATGCAACTCAGTACAGAGACCTCAGCTGCTGTAAGGCAGAAACTGGTCAATTTATTCTGTGAAAAATGGGGGTGGAGGAGCAGAGATCAATCAGCCATAGTAAACAGCCCCCTGTTGGTTCTGATATGCAAAAAAGTGTATATAGCTATGTCCACTATAATTCCATACTGTAAGTTTGGTTAGTATTCTCATGCATGTCATAATCAAATCAGTTTAATATCCAATAGGCACACCTCAAGGATTTCCCATTAAGATGAACAAGATGTTCCTCACTCTCCTAATGGTCTCCTGCTTTGCAATGGGAACGGCCAATCGAGTGTACGTCCATCCCTTCAACCTCTTCAGCTCTGAAAACATCAGCTGTGAGGTTATCCAGAATGAGGAACACAAGCCCTTCGAGACGGTCCATCCACAGACTCTTGTTCAGGACAGCACTGAGCCGGACCCACGATCCGGCAGCACCACAGAGAACCTGAAAAACCTCACCCAACGGACTGCTGTGTTGGCTGAACTGCAGAATTCACTCGGGCTGCGCATGTACCAGGCACTTAGTCATACGCAGAAGCATGCCAACACACTGCTGTCACCCTTAAACGCCTTTGGAGCCTTGGTGACCCTCTATCTGGGTGCATCCAAAAAGACTGCCATTTCCTACCAACAGCTGTTAGGACTCAACCTGGAGTCTAAACAGGCGGACTGTGCATACTTTATTGATGGACACACAGTGTTGCGAACACTCCAGGCCATCAGTGCGCATGTAGATGAATCACGAAATGAGCTCAGGACCCTCGTGTGGACTTTCATCAATAGCGACGCTGACCTTTCCAAAGACTTTTTACGTGGAACACAAGATTTCTCAGATGACTCCTTTGTCCGAG
This sequence comes from Garra rufa, assembly GCF_049309525.1. Lineage (NCBI taxonomy): Eukaryota > Metazoa > Chordata > Actinopteri > Cypriniformes > Cyprinidae > Garra > Garra rufa. The sequence goes on along the minus strand of NC_133362.1, from coordinate 26,018,203 downwards.
CAGTGGACTTCTCAAAGGCAAAGGAAGCTGAGGTGCAGGTGAACAACTTTATTCAGAAAACATCAGACAGCAAGGTTAAGGATCTGTTTAAGGGTGTTACTCCAAAAACGGACCTGCTGTTTGCTAGTTCAGTGCATTTTAAAGGTGAGTGACTTCAAAAATGATTCAAAAATATAAACTGTTTCATCCTTGGCCTCATGTAATTAAATTATCTTAAGTATAAGAACTTAAAGTATAAAGTACGTCAGACTTTTAGCAATTTTTATTTTTATTTTTACTTTTTCTTTATTTTTTATAGTTTATGTTTTAAGGCAAAAACAGTGTTTCAGTTGCTAAAATATCCCAATATAGCCCATCAAGTACAAAAAGTAGCCTATGTTTATTTTTATGCAAAACAGATTTTTAAAATAAAATAAAATAAAATAATTACGCAATTTTGTTGTTACATGCAACAGAAATTAATGTAGAAAATAGACTCATGGAGGCACTTAGAAAATAAAATGATATAAAAAAAAATAAAAATAAAAGGAAATAAAATGAATAAAGTATTAAATTAAATTTAATTAAATTAAAAATAGGAAATAGAATCATAGAGGTACTTCAAAAATAAATTGAAATAAAAAATAAAAAATAAATAATAAAAGTAAAAGGAAATATAACAATTACCCATTTATGTTGCTACATGCAACAAAGAAATTATGTGGGAAATAGACTCATGGAGGCACTTAAAAAAATGATATAAAAATTTTATTTAAATAATAAAACAGAATAAAATAAAATAAAAATAAAATAAAATAAAATAAAATAAATAAAATAAAATAGTTATCCAATTTTCTTGTTACATGTGACAGAAAATAATTGTAAGAAAGGCACTTCAAAAATAAAACAAAATGTAAAAAATAAAAATAATCATAAAATAAAATATAAGATAAAATAATTACCCATTTTTGTTGTTACATGCAACAGAAAATAAAGGCACTTAAAAAATAAAATGATATAAAAAATGTATTTAAATAATAAAACAAATAAATAAATAAATAAAATAAAAATAACTACTAATTTTTGTTGTTACATGCAATAGAACGTAACGTAGGAAATAGACTCATGGAGTCACTTCAAAAATAAAATGAAAAAAAAAAAATAAATGAAAAAAAAAAATTAAATTAAATAAAAAATTATAAAATAAAATATAACATAAAATAAAATAATTGCTAATTTTGTTGTTACATACAACAGAAAATAATATATAATAAGGCAATTCAAAAATAAAATGAAATAAAAAATTACTTAAAATAATAAAATTAAATGAAAAATAATAAAATTAAATAATTAAAAATAAATAAATACAATAATAAAATAAAATAAAATAAAACAATTACCCATAGTTGTTACATGTAACAGAAAGTTATGTAACATGCTAAAATAGTGTAGGAAATAGACTCATGGAGGCACTTAAAAATGCAATTAATAATAATAATAATAATAATAATATAAAAAATCACTTGCTATAGGCTGGGATTTTGAAAGTAGCTTTTTAAAATCTGTAACCTTTTTAGGTAACTGGAAAACTGCGTTCCAACCTGAAGCAACCAGTGATCAGAAGTTTTGGACTCATGAGAACTCAAGTGTGGAAGTCCCCTTTATGATGCATACTGGAAACTACATGTACTTCAACGATGTTGGCAGGAAGTGCTCTATAGTCAAGCTTGGTCTCAGTAAGAGGACCTATATGCTTCTAGCACTGCCTCATGAGGGAGCCAGTCTGCAGGACATTGAGAAGCAGCTCTTAACCATCATACCTACATGGCATCGAAATCTGAAAGAAACGTGAGTACATGTTTGGTCTGAGAAAGTCCACTGAAAATGGTAAATAACATTACCTCAAAGACAAATCACAGATTTATATCTTTGTGTTAGCAGGTATCTGCAACTATTTTTGCCCAAATTCTCCTTGACTGCTGTGACAGACCTGAGATCAGTTCTATCTGAAATGGCAGTGGAGAAATACCTCATGGGCTCTGATGCCAACTTCAGAAGACTGAGCAGCAAGAAGAACTTTAATGTTGATGAGGTAAAAATCTGTTTAGAGCACAAGTTCGCACCAGCTGAAATCAACCAGTAAAATCTGACTTTTGCCAGTTCTAAACAGCTGTAACAGTTACAAATAACTACCTTTGGCTTTGGAACAACATGGTCCACACGGTTATTTTTATTACTGTAAACCAAATGACAATAGTATCTCCATATATCTTACAGGTCCTCAACAAGGTTGTGTTTGAGATAACAGAGGGAGGATCGGAGGTTCAGAACAGAACTGAAGATGGAAGTGTTCCTCTTAAAGTCACCGTCAACAGGCCGTTCTTCTTTGCGATTGTAGAGGGGAACTCTAATGCTATACTCATGCTTGGCAAAATCGTCAATCCAACAACCTAAAAATTTCAGGCTTTACATTATAGTACAATATAATATAAATAATGGATAACATCAAGTCAGTGTCAACCTGTTAATATATTTGTTCAGACAAGGGATTTTTAGGACTTGGATGTTTTATATTTTAGTATCTGCTAATTCAAAAGTTTAATGTAGAGTTTGCTTCTATGCATAACATTTATTGCAATTATTTTAATGATGTATTCATAATAAGGAATATGTATAAACTCCATTTATGTACTGTTAAAACAAATTGAATGTGAATATTTATGAATAAATATTATTTTAAGGAATGCTCATTTTAAACCAAAAATTGCAAAATGATTCAACAAAAATGTAAGAAATTAAATATCATGTAAATAAAAGTAACTGTACAGTATGAAATGTCATAATAATCATTAAACATTCCACATTTAAGCAGCAGAATATGGTTACGTTCACACACAGTATGCTTATTTATGGGCGTGAAAAATGCATTCTGTAAACAAACTCACACCCATAAATTTTCAGAACTCACAACCATATTGTCGAAAAACACATGACGCACATTTCACATATTCATGTACTAAATCAGCATGTTAAATGTGTGTAAACAACACGTATTTAACATGTGAAATATTCGTCAAATACACAAATTTGTCTTGTTGACATTTTTGAACCATTTTGCCTTCCATAATCCTATTCTCCCTGCTGAAAAAACTGCTAAAACCAGCCTAGGCTGGTTGGCTGGTATTAGCTGGTCCAAACTGGAAGTAGCTGGTTTTAGCTGGTCTCCCATCCTGGCCAGGCTGGTTTTAGCTGGTGTTTTTCAAGCCTAACCAGCTTGGCCAGGCTGGAAAAGTGGCCAAAACCCCTCTAAAACCAGCCTGCTGACCAGCTATGACCAACTAAAACCAGCCTAGGCTAGGTTTTTTTCACCAGGGCTGTTCACACGGCATGTGTTTTCCGACAGTGATGGGAATATCGGATCACTTTACTTACTCGGATCTTTGAATCTCGTTCATCCAAATGAACGAACCTTTTTCCAAGTAATTTTGTTCACTTCAGCAGAATATAATTCAAATGCTACATGTTAATAGCCAAATTCCACAACACTACTTATGCGACGTTTCAAATATGAGTGTTAATGCAATAAAACTATAATGTAACCAAGGCCAAATTATTTGAAGCAAACGATAAATTCATTATTTCAGGTTATGCAGTCCTAGTTTCCATCACCTGACGATCAGTATCGTTCATTCTTTTGTCACGTCACATCTTCATAAAGTTTATGCCACAAACTGAAGCTGCAGTTTGTACTGGAAACAGAAATGATTAGTTCAGTTCTTGAATCTTCGGTTCGAGTCTTTCTTCCCAGCCCTATAGGCTATAATGCTACGCAGTCCCGGAAACAGAAACGATTAGTTCATCTCTCAAGATCGTTCTTTTGTCACGTTCCCGCTTCCCGGAGGAGTATCTACAAAGACTATTATTAACTGTATTATTATATGCATATTATATTTGAATATTAATATGCGTCAAATACACGCGTATTTTACTTTTTTAAAGTGTTCAAATGCATGTTTTTGAACCATTTGGCCTTCCATAGTCCTATTCCGTTTACAGTGCGTGTTTTTCCGACAATGCGGGTGAGTCCTGCAAATTTACGGGTGTGAGTGGTTACAGAATGCGGTTGTCACGCCCATGTTTTTGAACCATTTCGCCTTCTATAGTAAGGACAAATTTGTCTGTCACAACATACAGTGCGAGAGAAAGCCATTCTGTTGCACAAACACGCGTCTACCGTGTGTTGCCTGTTTTTATGTGTGGTTTCGGCAATTACAGTGACGGAGAAATTAGCTGTGTGTCATCTTAAAGTGTTAGATCCAGTCTCCACTTTAGCCGCTGATTTGACGATTGGACTCTCATCGCGTCAGAATGTTTTAAGTCTTTAAGTTTCATGGACGTCGCCATCTTTGATATTACTTTGGTCACTGTCGCTATGTTTACGTTGCACATTCATACAAACAGTATTCGAGACGCTACAGTAAGCTGCTGTGTGAACAAGACATTTCAAGACTCCTGTATGAAAATACGGTTGTCAATCTCAAAACTGACAGTGTGAACGTAGCCTTACTTTAACCAGTAAGGAGTGGATCATTTAAGCACATGAGCAATAAACAATTATTGAGGAAACTGTCATGAAAACACACCTAAAACACACACACTTCCAGTTGAGGGGTCACTGACCTTTACTAAATGTTCGACAAGGCCATTTTAGTAACAAATTAACTGTACACAACACAGCACTCACACATATTTCATACTATCCTCTTTTTATTCCTAAATCTTAGTAGTCCCATTCTTACCCAGTGAAACAAACTCCAACACCCATTTTGAAGCACAAAAACAAAAAAAAACAGAGCTAATTTGAGCATTAAACCTCTTTAGAGTTTGCACTGTTGATGCTATTTGGCACGGTTTACCAAAGCTAATGTCTGAGGAGAACAACTTCTGACACATTTCAAGTTGAACACCTGTGTTCTTTGCAATTTTTTTGATGTAACCACATATGACAGGACACAAGAGCCAATAGCACTTTATATGTTCAGTGCTGATTGGTTCATACAAAAAAAAAAAAAAAAACCTATTCATTTCTCCAATAAGTTTGAACCATATATGACTCCTCTGGCCATGTCATCCCATATAGTTCAAAAATAACTTATCAGAGATTAAATCACATTCTTTTACTGTGCTCCTTCTCTAGACAGGTTGAGATAACTGCTATTAAATCAGTTGAGGGATTGCAGAACTTCATGAAACCACTCCTGGAGCAGATACTGAGCCTTGTGGCATCATTTGGATCAGTAACCATTTTGGACCCTACTTTTAAACTGGCCCCTCCAGGGCCACTGTGGTTTAGGAGCCCGTCTGCTCCGCTGAAGCCAGATCTCTTGCTTCCTGCACCAGTTCCAGCAGAGAAGAAAACATGGTGATGTCGCTTGGCTGAAGACCCATCTTCTGAATCTTGGGTTAAAAAAAGAAGAGTATAATACAGTATGCACAGATAGAAGAGAAAAGCTGATCATTCATCAAGAACCATGCTCTTACCTGCTCTCCAAGATACTCCACATCCAGTGCCAGCTGCAGGCGGATCTTACTGTCATCTGATGGCCCTGCATTGACACCTACAGTGCTGGTGGTGGTCGTTTTCCTAGCCTGTTTCAACCGCTTTAGACTTTCCTCCATCTTCCTCACTGAGCTCAGCACATCCGATATGGTCTCAAAATATCTATTAAACACAGAGGTCCTTTTTTTGAAACAAGTTCTTCAATCTAGAATTAGTAAACTAGTTTACCAAGACATTTCTGAATCATAAAAGTACCTATGAGTGCAGTCTGTGAATGTGACCCGGAGCCACTCCTGGATGATGGAGTCTTTCACCACATTTTTGGAGTCGGTGACCAGCTGATGGAGTGGCTGAAGTGCATTGTCCATATAGGCTGAGGCTCTGGTGGGCACTTCCTATTAATAAGAAAGCAACTAAAGTTCAGGCCAGAGCACTAAGCATCTTGTTTGCATGTAGAGGAAAATGTTATTATCATATTTCAAATATGTGACCCTGGACCACAAAACCAGTCTTAAGTCGCTGGGGTATGTTTGTAGCAATAGCCAAAAATAAATTGTATGGGTCAAAATTGTTGTTTTTTCTTTTATGCCAAAAATCATTAGGAAATTAGTAAAGGTCATGTTCCATGAAGATTTTTTGTAAAATTACTACTGTAAATATATCAAAATGTAATTTTTGATTAGTTATATGCATTGTTATGAACTGAATATGGACAACTTTAAAGGTGATTTTCTCAATATTTTGATTTTTTTGCACCCTCAGATTCCAGATTTTCAAATAGATGTATCTTGGCCAAATATTGTCCTATCATAACAAACCATATATCAATAGAAAGCTTATTTATTGAGCTTTCATATGATGTATACATCTCATTTTTGTAAAATTTAACCTTATGACTGGTTTTGTGGTCCAGGGTCACATATTGCCTTTCATGCAGTGTGTAATGTAGCTGTATGTGAATGCAAATGATCAACAAAGTTGTAAACCCGAAAGTGCACAGTAAATAAAGCTATTGTCTCTTAAAAGAAAAAAAACGACTCTGAACAGTCTAAATAAGTAATTAGTAATTCGAATCCCACTCCGTGACGGCTACACATTATATTTGCATAATGCACGCCTATATTATACATAGGCCAGCCACTAACAACTTACTGACGACCAGAGTATGTGAGCGGAGCGGAGTGGATCGGTGTAATTTTGAATGGAGGGAGGAGCGGATTTTTGAAAAGTCGGAGCGTCGTGGTTTTCACTCGCTCCAAGAGCGCTCCACCACCGCTCCATCATGAGAACAATTCATGCCAACGGTCCGTAATATAACTGCATATTAAGCAAGAATTCACATGTTAAACATGTATAGCTAGCTTGATAGAGATGGATCACTCAAATCAGAAATAATGTGAATGCTATAATGACGGCAATGGACATGAGCGGTAAATTAAAGTTCACAAGGCATTAGTTTGTTCCTTCTAGATGCTGAATATTTTCTGGTGAAAGCATGATTTAAACAGGTACAACACTTATTCACATGCAATCGCTGTCAATAATGCATTAAAACAAATGTAATGGTATCCGAATTCGAATGAGCAGAAATCTGTAAGAAATGCAGTGATCCATAGGTAAAATAACTGACTGAAAATGTATTTTTATTTTCATTACAAACTTTGCACTGCATAAAGCAGCAGTTATACTCTTTTATACAACAGTTCTTTCTGGTTCTCAAATCTGATTGGTTGAGAACCGTGAGATATTCTACTGGTATCGCTACAGGAACGCCCTTTCACAATTTTGTATCACTCCGCGTGTTCTAGCCGGGACCGTTTTTTTTCCGAGTGTCATGGCGGACGTCCAAATCCCGTATCATTTTATAAATAATACTCTTTGTGTGTCACGGAATGTAGTTTTAAGAGGTTTTCAGGTGAGAATGTACTTGTTTATAGTTCAAATATGCAGTTTGTTAATAAAGATAACGTCTGTTTGAAAATTTGCTTCGTCGTTTTCGGACGTGCGAGACCCATATCGTCAGGGGGCGTTCTGCACTCATCAATCCGCTCGAGAGCGCTCTCACCACGGCCAGATATTGAGGAATTTACCGCTGGCTCTGATGTCTCTGTAGTGGTTACACATGACATGTAATTCATTATGGGTAAATCTAACGGGCAATCTTTGATCTCAATCATTTATTATTTGTTCCAGAGAAGAAGATAATTCATGTAGCATGTTTATGTAAATTCAATGCTGAATGCTGCCTTTACTCTTGACTGAATTGCCTAGCAACTTTTTGATGCCTGTTTTTGTTGTTGTTGTTTATTAAATATTATTACTCAATAAATAATTTATATAAACTATATTTTAAATAATGTATTTAATAATAGTACTTAGTATTGAGTAACGCGCTTACATTCGTGTTGGTGATTTTAGTTAACGTTACATTGTTCCGCCTTTAGATGGCGACAAGAGACCGTGTTATGACTTGAGATATGGCTGTATATCGTAGACTTGAGATATGGCTGTATATCGGCACTCTGTGATTACCTACGGCACTCGGCCTACGGCCTTGTGCCTACGGCGAATCACAACCGTGCCGATATACAACCATATCTCAAGTCTACTCGTGTGATATTGCTCATTTAATGCTGACAATGTTATTAGCTTTGTATGTGGTAGGAATAAAGTTTGCACACTAGGTGTTCCAGTTTCTCCTGTTATTTTATTTTAGTATTTTTTATTTTAATATATATTATGAACAGGACCGTTATATTTCAAACATTATTTCAGATTTTTTTTTGACGCGGAGCGAAGGCGGAGCGGTGTTTCTGGTATCAGTGAGCGAGGAGTGGAGCGGGAGCGGGAAATTGTGAACCCGGAGCGGCGCTGGAGCGGAGCGATTAATAAATGCTTAAAAAACTGGACTCTTCTGCCAGTTTTTTACACAGGGTGACCAGTGGCTGCGAAATTCTGAATGACAAATCATGTTCTGCTATAAATGTGCACAAAAGTATTTTTAAATAGCAGACACGGTCAGTCATAGACAACGGTGTGTCGGTGCACGGGCAGCGGCTCTATGACCAGAGTCTAAATCATGACGAGCAAGCACTTTCTTACCGCTGCTGGCATACAGTAGCTTCCTCGAGCAAATCGTGCAGAAACAAGCCCCGGGCTCTCTCAGTTTCTTGCACCGACTGCTAAAAGGCTCGCCATCTCTACTTTCTTCAATCCACGCCCAGCTCCATTTATTTTTGAGTCCTTTATCTATCGCTAGGACATCATCCCCAGGCTTCATAAACTTCCACTCCATTTTTTTTTCTCTCCGACAATGCTAACGTGACAGTATGGGTGTCAATCAGACTGTGTTGCAAGGACCCGCCCTTCTCTGCTTCTGATAGGCTTGTAACGTTAGTTAAAGCTGCATTCCTCTCATATGATTGGTAGGTGAAATAAATTGGCTCGAAAATATTAAAGGAACACTCCACTTTTTTTGGAAATAGGCTCATTCTCCCACTCCCCCCGAGTTAATAAGTTGATTTTTACCGTTTTGAAATCCATTCAGCCGTTCTCCTGTTCTGGCGATATCACTTTTAGCATAGCTTAGCATAAATCATTGAATCCTATTAGACCAATAGCATCGCGTTCAAAAATGTCCAACGAGTTTCCATATTTGTTGTATTTAAAACTTGACTCTTCTGTAGTTATATCGTGTACTAAGACCGGTGGAAATGCAAAGCTGCGAGTTTCTAGGCTGATAAGTTTAGGAACTACACTTCCATTCCGGCGTAATAGTCAAGGAAGTTAGCTGCCGTAATATGGCCGAAGCAGGCGGAGTATTATCAGAAATGAGTTCCCAGCTAGTTTAGCATTTGCACATGTGCTGCATGGTATTACTGCTCCTGCTTCAGCCTTATTACGGCAGCAAACTTCCTTGACTATTACGCCGGAATGGGAGTGTAGTTCCTAATCTCATCAGCCTAGAAAATTGAAGCTTTGCATTTCCACCGGTCTTAGTACACGATATAACTACAGAAGAGACAAGTTTTAAATAGGACAAATATCGAAACCCGTTGGTCATTTTTGAACGTGATGCTATTGGTCTAATAGGATTCAATGATCTATGCTAAGCTATGCTAAAAGTGATATCGCCAGAACAGGAGAACGGCTGAATGGATTTCAAAACGGTAAAACTCAACTTATTAACTTGGGGGGAGTTGGAGAATGAGCCTATTTCCAAAAAAAGTGGAGTGTTCCTTTAAACTGCATGTGCAGGTTTTTTTCCCCACACGGCCGCACGCCGGAGATCCGGCACGGTGCCGGAATACTTTAAGCCCTGTATTCAAAATATGGAACTATGACAATGGGTGTAGTTTCTGACACGTGCTGTACATAGTGGACCAATCACAACAAACTGGGCCATATGACCAATCAGAGCAGAGTAGGCTCATGGAAAGGAGGAGTTTAGAGAGACTAAATCTTCGAACTGCTTCAAACGAATCATTTAAGAATCACTGGAAAATTAAATACATATTTTGAGAAAACAAAAGCATTGTTTGACCTTGCATGCATGTAAACCTATTGTAGGAGACTCCCAAAACAATATTAGGAACCTTAAAAATGGCATAATTGGGGACTTATGTAACAGAAATAGCTACAGTCTAAATAAATAAAAACAGAGAATAAAGACAAAATTACGAGAATAAAATTATTAAGAGAATAAAGACAAAGTGTTAGAAATTACAAGAATAAAGTAGAAATTATGAGAATAAACTAAAACGCCGTCGTATGAAACAGATTATCAAAAAAGATAAAAAAAAAAATTTAGGATGGGGTCTTGGATCTATCCAGCGGTTGTCGATCAGTTGCTATTACTTCTGACTCTTTATAAAGTCTTACAATTGTTTTAGAAGTCTGTTATATAACCAAGTAAATATTGCATGAGGAAAAAGTCAACCAAATAATTTATAAACATTTCAAAACAAATCAATCAAAATGTGTTTTTTTTTTTTTCTTTCCAGTCTGTCTCAGATCTTTACTCACTGATTCATTCTGAATGGCTTTTAAATATTACATGGGTGTATAACTCGACCTTGTTAGTCCTTCGATAAAGTCGTGGGACTTCCGAAGCGTTTTTCAGGAAACGAGCGCTCCTTTCTGTTAGATGCTGAGTCATTCTGCTGTTTAGTGTGGGGATGCAGCTGGACAAAGATGCACTGGAATCTTTCAAGGCTTCTGGAGCACCAAACAGGAAACAAACTTATTAACTTGGGAACATTAGAAATGGCATTAGAAATGGCTTCAAACTCCAGAACAAACCTGAAACAACAGCAAAGTTTTTGAATCCAATACTCTCCAATTTTGCCTTGATCATCTCAGAGATATCTGGAATCTGGGAACAGAGTAAAAATATTTCTCACTCGAAGCAAATAAGATCAAAATTAGTCTCTTGCTCCATTTGAAATAAAATTCTGAATTACCTGTCCTTGTAACTTATCAACATCAGCTGCAATGAAGACGAGCTGCTTAGTAGACAAAGCAGTTGGGCCGCCGGTTTCGCTGTCTGCGTCTTGTGATGTGCGGCTGGAAGTGGAGGAGGCAGAGCTTGGGAGTGGTCTTACCGAATCTTTGCTAGTCTCAAGTGGAGGTGTTTTTGTTAAAACCTGTGAAATGACAAAGAAAGATGTGAATAACAATCCTATTTTGATTCATATTTTTCCAACAGCAATGCTTTACCTCTGTGAGAAAGGTGCCGTATCTGGAAATCAGCTGCAGCGTTAGTTTCCAAAATCGATGAGCAAGTGGTGACAGGTACACCTGGTCAGCCCAGCACCTGCACACACAGCTCCACAACGCCTCAGTCACCTGCAGATGGTAGTTGCTGCCCACTGAGTTCACAAATACAAAAAGCAGATCAGATTTGAGTGGTGATCAGTTAATCGCGTGTTTGTAAAACTGACAGCTATATATATTATCAAAAGCAGGTCAACAGAAGCACAGAGAAGGCAATATCACACTTCTCTGTGCATTCATTCTTACATTAACCCAAATACATGGACTGACCTGGAGCTGCCTCTAGTCCATCAGAAATGGCATTTTCTAGACTTCCAGCAATCTCCTTGAACCTACAAAAACAAGCCCAGGCCAGAAAGTCAAGAGACAGCTGTAGATATAAATACTTCAAAGTGGCCTCTGCTTCACAGCAGTAACATTTATTCTTAATGAAGTGCTCAATGACTTCATGCTGGACTTTTTTATTGACAAATACTAATTCTGTATTAAGCAGAACATTAAACAGCTGATTTATGATCTGAAAGGTCAGACTGGTAATGGAGAATCGATTACACAGGTTCACATTTGGCTGTATGTGACTTCCATGTGGGCTGATGCACAGAAAGTATGGGGGAACGAAACAAGAGTGACAAATGGCAAATGTATTTTCACTCAAACTTACCAATCCTTTTGGCTATTAAAACCAGAGAACTTTTACACTTGGTCTTTTAGTTGTAACAATTAAGAAAATGATTAAATAAATAAAATTTAATTATACTTACATATAATTTAATCAGAATGAATAATCATTTCACAATCAAAAGAAGTCTTATAGATGTTGTTCATCCAAAAATGAAAATTATGTCATTAATTACTCACCCTCTTGTCTGTTCAAAGCCGTAAGACCTGTGTTCACCACGTCATATCAAAAATATCTTAATTTCAGGTTTTACAGGTTTGTAATGACATAAGGGTGAGTAATTAATAAAAGAATTTAAATTTTTGTGTGAACTATCCAAGTGTTCAATAACTACAGCAAATAGCAAACATTGTTTCAAACTCAGTATGTTAAACCATAAAACCAATACAACACAAGAGCTACTAAATTTCACTACAAGACCTTAGTTCCAAGAAAAAGCAAACACATTTTACAGGCTTAACTGGCTTAAACAAACTAAGATAGCAGTGGACTTTATAACCAGCGAATAGTGATCAAACATCACAGAGTAAAGACTGTCCAGCCTAAAACACAGATCGATTCATATCCTAGGCGATTATCTCTCTTTAAATATATTGCATAAAAACAGAACCTAAGCTGCACAGGAGATTCCAGAAAATGATGGAAAAAAAACCTCTTTGAGTCACAGGGCGAGTTTACAGGAAGCAGGTTACAAACAACCCCTTTAAAGGAATCTCTTTCTCTCCACTTTTTGGTGGGGGACTGACTGTTTAATGTCAATATACTATATCAGAGTGTGGAAAACAAATGGGTCACAGAATTTCCAGGTTGTATTGACCCAGAAAACTAGCTCATGAACAGATAAATCACTGGAATGGTCCAGCTGTGACTAGATTTCGTAGGCTACGTTCTAGGGCTGCACGATTAATCGCACGATGTTGTGAGGTGCGTTTAGTCAATGAAGCCGGTACTTTGATTAGTAGTAAATCTCCATCACGTGGTTTCAGCTGGAGCGGCAATTATTACACAGAGGCGTAAATCACTGACAAGCTACACCAACTTTTATGATACGAGCCCTCATGTTTTGCTTGTAAATAGAGTTGTCATTGTAATACTTAGTATTAAGTTCTGATACATTACAGTTCCACTGACTAACTTTTGCAACTGTCTTGATAACTTTGTGTATGTAAAATCTTTGAAGTGACTCCCATGAGTGCGGAATTGTGACAAATGTTAATCTACACTGATGTAAAAGCCACATTAAATCCGATCTGACTGTTCAGATTGCGGCCGGATTTAGTACCACATATGGAAGTTGCACAAATCCGAATTAAAAAGATCAGATTCCATGCAGATTGTGCTGTTCACACTGACACGAGAAAAACAGATCTGAGTCACATGTGAGTAAAAAAAAAAAAAATCTGGTTTGGGCCACATCTGCCTGCAGTGTGAGCGTAGCCTAAGTTCTCATACTCACCGAAGTTGGAAATACACTGGCAGGTTCCATTTGTTGTGGAAGCTCTGGTAGCACGGATGTGCTCGCAGCCTCTTCACGCTGGCCTGGGAACCACACTGCCTCTCAAACTTACGCACAAAATCCATGCTGACTGTGTATCTCTGCATAAAAAAACACAGAAACAAGGAAAACCATTTAATGAGATGTACAATTCCATTTTATAAAGTGACTTCAATCAATGCATTTCCTTTCCATACCTCATAAAATGCATCTGGGTTTCCAGGATTGAAAAGGGAAGGGACTCTTTCCTCAACACCTCTAATGATCTCAGGCCAAACAGAGTTCACCAGGAAGTCATATCCTGGAACAATGTCGGCTTTATCACTGGGCATACAAAAGGGTAAACTCATTAAAACGTATTATGTGTAAAACGACAGCAATGGCACAATGTGGTAAACGTTCATTCTGAGCGGCACACTTACCTAGAGATTGCTCCACCAGTCACCTCTCGCAGCAGTCGACAATGGTGAGGCACAAACTCCAACAGCTTTGCATACATCATCTTAAGACCGTTAGGGTTGGACTTGACAGACTGTTCAACTATAACCTGACAAAAATAAAACAGGTGAAGTTGGGAAAACATCATTCAGAGGACAGACAACATATCTGTGAGTTGTTTTTTGTCTGTGAACACAACACTGTGAATAATAACATATATGCAAATTACAATAGACTGTATTGCTATAACTAGGTGATATGCAAAATGTACCTCATCCATGTATGGTTTGACTAAGACCTGTCCGACCAGTGCCTCTGCATCCCTGGTCTTATCAATGGTAGCATATGTCCTGAGGCAATGCCGTACGATATCTATATTTGACGTCTGAAGGCCTTGGATCAATAAGCCTTCCAGGGACTGCTGAAGCATAGCGGTGATACCCGCTATTCTCTGGAACATAGAAAAAAACACCAAGATTAGTAAGTAGATATATGCTATAGGGACAAAAGTATTGGGACACATGACCATTACATCAACAGGGACTTTAATGTCATTGCATTCTAAATGCAAAGATATATAAGGGTTAGTTCACCAAAAATTCTGTCATTAATTACTCACCCTCATTTCATTCCAAACCCTTTGACCTTTGTTTGTCGTCCAAAGACTTTTGTTCATTTTCAGAGCATAAATTAAGATATTTTTGCACATTAAAGACTGACACGGAAGAGAAGAAATGGTTGAAAAGTCATTATTTTTGTTTTATTTATGCACAAAAAAGTATTCTTGTAGCTTCTTAAAATTAAGGTTGAACCACTGATGTCACATGGACTATTTTAACAATGTCCTAACTACCTTTCTGAGCCTTGAACATGGCAGTTGAGTTGCTGTCTATGCAGGGTCAAAGAACTCTCAGATTTCCTTAAAAATATTTTCATTTGTGTTCCAAACCGTCTCATGGGTTTGGAATGACCTGAATGGAGCCAATATCCATTCCAGTTCATCCCAAAAGTGTTTGATGGGGTTGAGGTTCGAGATCTGAAGTTTGGTTCTTCCACACCAAACTCAGTGGTGGCATTTGCACCACTCTATCTGACGTTAGGCATTGTACTTAGTGATGTGAGGCTTTCTTCCAGCTACTCAGCCATAGAAAATGCATATTGCATGGCTAGGTGTTTTTTTTTTTTTAGACACCTGTGGTAAAAGGTCTGATCGAAACACCTGAATTCCATAATTTGGAGGTGTGTGCCAATACTTTTGTCCATATAGTGTACACATTTTCTCTAAACCCAACTTAAAGGCACAGTTCACCCAAAAATGAAAATTCTGTCAATAATTACTCTCATGTCGTTCCAAACCCGTAAGACTTTTGTTCATCTTCGGAACACAAACAAAGATGTTTTCTATGAAATCCGAGAGCTTTCTGACTCTTCATAGACAGCAAGGGTCCTTCTACATTCTAGGCAAAAAAAAATATTTTATTCAACAGATCTTCTCCCCCGAGTTACCCTCTGCCCCCATTATCGAGAGCACCCTGAAGTATGCGTTGTTTGCGTGCAGAGGAAAGCACACGTATGCGTCATGGTACTCTCAATAATCTTGACTATTTTGACGATGTTCTTGCTACCTTTCTGGGCCTTAAACGTGGAAGGAGTCTTGTTGTCTATGGACAGTCAGAAAGCTCTTGGATTTCATCAAAAATATCTTAATTTGTGTTCCGAAGATAAACGAAGGTCGTATGGGTTTTGAACAACATGAGGTTGAGTAATTAATGACAATTTTCATTTTTGGGTGATCCCTTTAAAGTAACAAGAAACAGAATGAGTTATTTTAAGACTGGGAGCTCACCGGTCGGACTTTATCAAGCAATGGCATTCCTTTGCTCTGGACCGCATGAAACTGTAACTGGTTGAACTCGGTGGCAATCCGCTCTAGAATCTGACCTGCCAAAAGAGGACTAAAAACAAGGAACAAGCTGTTCATTTAAATGTAAAGTAAAATGCAAATCGAACATAATCTTGAAAATAATTTTCTTAAATCATGAGCCAAATTTCAAAAGAAGTTGTTAGCTGCAGTGTACACTACTGTAGTGTTTGGGATCAGTAAGATTAACAAAAATAATAATAATAATGTGATTAATTCTTTTATTCAGCAAGGAGTGCGTAAAGTCACTTTAAAGACTTCTACGATGTAACAAAGATCTCCATTTCAAATAAACACTTTTCTTTTGACCTTTCCATTCATCTAACAATCAAAAATATTATATCATAATGTATGTTACCACAAAAATATTAATCAACACAACTGTTTTCAACATCAACAATAATAAAAATATTACTTAAACACCAAAGCAGCATATTAGAAAGATTTCTGAAGGATCATGTGACTCTGAAAACTACAGTAATGATGCTGAAACGTCAGCTTAGCTATCACAGGAAGAGACTTGTCGCTTTTACTACTTTACGTACCTGCTGGTCTCAAGTGAGGTTGTATCTTTGGTGTTCTGGTGAAGAATTTTCTCAATCTTCTCCACTGATCTCACAACTTGGATAAGCCTTAACACGCAGAGCTACAAAAGACACAATGTTGGACAATGCATGCATAGTTGTAACATGGTATTTTCATAAGTTTCATTACCATGACTTACCTTCTTTTTCTGAATGTCATCTTGCTTGAATAGCTGGGTGTCTATAGCTTCAATAACTTCATTCACAGAGGATCTCAAACTCTGTACATGAGAGAAGATACTTCGATATTAGATAATGATTAAAATATGGCCAATCCAAAAGTATTTACTGATGCGTTAAGCACTTACCAGCACTTCTTCCCGTAACTGGCCGAGAGGGACAGAGAGCTGATTAAGGGCTTTATCCATTCCAACCTAAAACACATGAAAAAAATCATGATGCTTGAAACCAATTTTGCTGAAAATGCTGTATAATGTTCCAAAAATGCAAAGACTCACGAGATTTGTGGACAGGTTAACGAAATCTGCATAGTCTTTATTGATAAGCTCGACCATGGCTGTTTTGAGAAGTCTGTAATATTGCTCCAGATCTTCACGCATCTCCTCCAGCTGGACACGCTTTCTGCAGTCGGCCACAAATTTGTCCACGTCGAAGTCATCCTGCATGGAAACGTACAAATATTTAAAATCAAAATGCCCTCAAACAGATAATGTCAAGCAAACTAAGAAACTGGAAAACTGTCAAGAGATGCTTGTATAGAAAATATTAAAAACATCCTTACAGTTTGTGCTTTAACACTCTTTTCTGTTTGGTGGTTGAGCCATTTAAAATACATTTTAAAGGTAAGTATCAAGCTGATATTCCATGACTTTCATAATCACATGATAACTGATAAACATAATTTCAATTTCAATTTAACATTCTCTAATTTTCTTTAATGTAAAATGCTATGTGTACACTGCTGTCCAAAAGTTTGGGATCAGTAATATTTTTCATGTTTGTTATGCTCATCAAGGCTGCCTTTATTTGATAAAAAAATAAAAAATACAGAAAAAAATATTATGATGACGTAAAAAATTCTGAAAACATTCTACTATGCTGATTTATTATCAGGGCTGGAAACAGTTGTGCTGCTTAATATTTTTTTGGAACCTGTGATACTTTTTTTTTAGAATTCTTTGATGAATAAAACGTTAAAAAGAACATTATTTATTTAAAATATAAATATTTTCTAACAATATACACTGCTGTTCAAAAGTTTGGGGTCAGTACATTTTCATTCTTTCTTTTTTGAAAAAAAAATACTTTTATTCAGCAAGGATGTGTTAAATTGATAAAAATTGATAAAGACTTATATTAGAATGTTAGAAAAGATTTCAATTTTAAATAAATGCTGTTCTTTTTAATGTTTCATCAAAGAATCTTGAAAAAAAGAATCACAGGTTCCAAAAAAATGTTTAGCAACACAACTGTTGCCAACATTGATCATTTTAAATAATAAATCAGCATAATAAAATTATTTCAGAAGAATTATGTGACACTTAAGACTGAATGAATGATATTTTAAAGTGTATTAAAATACAAACCATTATTTTATATTGTAATAATGTGCAATATTACTGTTTTTCCCAGTATTTTTATCAAATAAATGCAAGCTTGATGAGTAAAAGAAACTTCTTTAAAAAAAAAAAACATCACAAGTCTCACTGATCCCAAACGTTTGTACGACAGTGTATGTCTGAGGGTCTCTGAGACCCCAGATGCTTAAGGTTTACTGGTTGAGAAAGTTCATTGTTTTTATCAATTGACATGCTTGCCAACTTCTTTTTTATCAATTGTCATTTTTATCATTGTTTTAAATTTATGTTTCCACAGTTTTGACTGTTTCAGAAAACGACATTTTTGTTTGTAGAGCATGGATTTGTGAGGGTTAAAACTTTGACATTTCATGTCCAATAGGTTTTGTCTTAGTGAAATTAACATATTAAAAACACCTGAAAGGAAACATGGATTAATTTCCTAATTACTATCGTTATTTGTAAGTGTACAGCACTGGGGTCCCAATATAACGCCAGTTACCGTTGCCTAATATACAAATTTAACCACACAAACATAAATATACACAACTGGTTAATCAAGTTAGTTAGTGTACAGCTTAATAGAGCTCTCTTATCAATTGATATATTAATATCATCTCACTCACCTTCATAAATTCGTCTTTGTCGAAGCACAAAGAATCGGGTCCCTTTGGTAAGGTCATCATTGTTTTAGGACGGGCTACAAACTAAATAATCTGTGAATGTATTTCTTTAAACGTGAAGATTATTTGCTACATTTCGCTGAAATGACAGAGTAATCGATTCAACTTCCGCAAACATGGCACACGCTAACAAGCGGGTGGAAAATACAAAACCCTACAGTGCCAAAAGAGAGTATATCTCTGAATAGCGCCACAATGTGCTTCCAGTGGTACTGCAACACGACTACACTGCATTAATAGGGATGATAACTAATTTAACGACACATTCTTCCTAGCTAAGTGAACACACGTAATTATACTGCGAATAATATTAGAATAGTGAATATTTGAATTCATATTATTTAACCAGTGTTTTAACAAAAAACGCTGTTGGCAGTTAAGTAACAATTGAATTTTTTATTTTCTTTTTTCAACAATCAATATTTAAATTTTACATTTGCTTTGTTTTATTAAATTACACAAAAAAAACATTGTATGAATTACAATTGTATGAAATAAATTGCTTTACATTTTCAAAAGGTCTGGATTGACGCTATTGTATATAATTTAAAAAACAATTTTAATACGCCTAATGTATTATTTAATACGCCTACAAGGCATTTTTACACAGTGGCAGAGCAAATATAATTCGTGTCTCCAACATCCATGATTCATTCAGAGGTTAATCCTATTGGACAGTGCAGGGAGATCGAGTCAGGTGATTTCCAAGGAAGCCGGAGATTCATTCAGTCATTCTCCACAGAGAGGGGAGCCCGCCCAACCCGGATGCACAGATCGCTTGTGGAGCGGTCAGTAGTGGGGTTCAGCTCGCAGGATTGGGGGTATTTCAGCACCTGACAGGACGGACAGCTCCCGCGGCGTTCACCTTTGTTTCCCCGCCGCTACTGAGACCTGCGCTCGCCGCTTCTGGCGCAGAGGACCGCAACACGCTCGCACGAACGCAGAGGGGCTTGGTGGAGCGGACTGTATGCCGGATTTGACGCTTTTAAGGAGGTCATTTGCATGCCGAATCTAGCCGGGTGTAGCAGCTCTACGTCGGGACTGACAAACGATGGCGGAGTGTGCAAGGAGGGGACTGTCGCTTCTCGAGGAAGCGCGTTCTCGCTACGAGAGCCTGCAGATTTCCGATGATGTATTCGGTGAGTCGGGAGACGACAGCAGCGAAAACCCCTTTTACAGTACGACGGGAGACTCCAATTCGGATAACTACCCGGAGACAAATCCGGACGATGCCAGAGCAGGTGAAACTAGGAATCAGAGCTGCGGTCCCCCCGGGTCTGTCTCCAACGGCCAGGCGCAGGAGGAGGGATGGAGCGACTCGCTACAGGACCTCAGCGTGCCCCACTATCAGGACACGCATGGTAAGAGCGATGCTCATGTAAATGCAATGCAGCTTCATCATCCATCCGTGAGAGGCCTGCATGCTCGAGAGTAATTAAGCTCACAGATGGGACTCTTTGATGACTACATTGGTTTACTTTGATCTCTCTCATCAGATGGCTTCAACAGATGACACAATTCCTTCAAATATGGATCAGGGGTGATTATTTACTGGCTCTTTGAAATCCTACAGATAGCTGAGGGAAGAGAAAATGGGAAGTGAGATAGCAGGCCAAATTTTGGGTTTTCAGTCCAGTTGAGGATGCTTCCAGTGTCTAATCACTGCCAGGCTCGGAGCAGCTGTGATTATGAGTATGATTAGCTCTGTAGCAGGGCAGGAGGGTCATTTGCATAGGCGGATGAGAGGAGGCTCTTATTTCTGAGAAATTCACACTTTAAAATGGTTAGATGGTGCTAAGAATGCTTTGTTATCAAGTGTTGTGCTGTACGAACACACATCCAGCAAGTGGCAATTAAGACTAGAGAGTAGTAAAATAAAACCATGCACAAGTCAAATCCAATAGTTTACTCGTTGTTAGGATAAAATCCTTAACATTCATGTCATGCAGTCACAGGTCTGAATTAGTATTCAGTACACTGTCAGTGTAGGTGGATTAATCTCATTTTAAGAGATTTGAAAAATGACTTCCATGCAAAGTGTGACCACATTTTATCCAAGCTCATGACTAGTGTCTAGGCCTTTACGCCATAGATAAACACTAATTTAGTCATTTTTATAAACGGTTTACCTGATGAATTTTGCATGGCTTATCAGTATAAAAATATTTGCCAATCAAATGCTTGTAGTTCAACTGCCTGTCCAGCCATGCAAATCTTCTAAAAACAACACAGATAAAAAAAATAAAAAAAATTATTTAAAATGCAATACAATTTAAAACAGAGAGGGAATGTTGCTTAATTGGTTATTTATTTAATTAACAGTTATTGATGCTGTTTATGTGTCAGAACAGATTTGGAAAAAAGTAAACATTACTTTCTTACCCAGATCTGTGCAGTGAATGGGTACCATCAGAATAAGAGTACAATCAGCTGATAAAAACAAAACAATAATTAATCCTGTCCACTAATTAATTTCTTGTGACTTTTTGGGTTAAACGATTTCTTTAAAGGCATTACATAGAAAGGTGATCAAACCCACTAAATGCTAAGATATTGTGATGCCAGTGTTGATTAGTAGTAGAATTCCCTATGTCACATTAAGTGAAGTATTAAGTGAATGGTTTTACTAGATTCTCTTATTAGAAAATGAAATAATATGAAATTAAATGATTCACGACTGGTTTGACTGGAATAGTCCACTTGCACAATGTCCAAAACTAAATAAAACAATACAAAAGTAGGCCATTCTACAGAAATGGTCCAAAGTCAGGGTTGGAAACATCTTAAAAAAATTTCTTCCAAACAATGTGTATGTATGCAAATTGTATAATGTCCAAGGTACACATTTCTAGTAAGTGTGCAGTGAATTATCATATTGTATTTTCAGAATGTTTTGTAATATTTGTCCTCTCCCTGAATTTTTCACTACCGAAACACAGTAATATATAATTCAATTAGAAGGGTTATATTGACCTATTAAGATTTACCTTGTAAATATTTCTCTTTTTTTAATTTTCAGAGGTAAATCAATAACAATTACATGTTTAACAATATTTTAAGTGTAATTAATGAGATTTGTTATATTTTGAATCCAATTTTTCTTTGTAAAAGGCAAAAAGTTGATCATACTGATACTGAAGGATTCATTAGTTTGAATATACATTGAACCAAAAACTATCATAACATCTTACCTGATAATTCAGTACACTTTATTTTAGATACTTTCCTTAAAAGTTACACACAGATTTTTTTCTGATTTTGAACACATTTACCTTAAAATGATGGGGCCCATCTACTAGTGACGACCGTGTAGGACACATTTTTGTTTTACATAAAGTTTCATAATTTACAAAGAGAATATTAAATAAATCCATTTTTAAACTTCACTTTGTAAAAGAATCAGAAAGATACTCTCAAAAACAACAACGGGAAAAAAATACTGAAAAA
Source organism: Garra rufa (assembly GCF_049309525.1). Lineage (NCBI taxonomy): Eukaryota > Metazoa > Chordata > Actinopteri > Cypriniformes > Cyprinidae > Garra > Garra rufa. The sequence continues at coordinate 25,996,104 of NC_133362.1, read as the reverse complement.
AGTATTTCAATATCATTTCCATGAGTTGAAATTTAGGGGTTAGGTTTCGGGACAGCCACCTCCCAATTGAAAGTACCCAATAAATGATGATTTTACATATATTAATCTGATACTTTAAGTATTGTTGTGGGTTTCAATAGATAATAAAACGATCTTAGTAGACACCTAAGATTTGCAAGATTTTATATACAGTCAAGCCCAAAATTATTCATACCCCTAGCAAATTCTGACTTAAAGTTACTTTTATTCAACCAGCAAGTTTTTTTTTTGACCAGAAATGACACAGGCTTCTCCCAAAAGATAATAAGACGATGTACAAGAGGCATCATTGTGGAAAAAAATATTACTCATCTTTTATTTACATTTGAACAAAAAGTGGCATGTCCAAAATTATTCATACCCTTCTCAATAATCAATAGAAAAGCCTTTATTGGCTATTACAGCAATCAAACGCTTCATATAATTGCTGACCAGCTTTCTGCATGTCTCCACTGGTATTTTTGCCCATTCATCTTTAGTGATGAGCTCCAACTCTTTCAGGTTTGAGGGTCTCCTTGCCATCACCCTGATCTTTAGCTCCCTCCACAGATTCTCAATTGGATTTAAGTGGCTGGGCCACTGCAAAATGTTAATATTTTGTCTGCTATTTCTTCACCACTTTTGCTGTGTGTTCTGGGTCATTGTAGTGCTGAAATGTCCACTGGTGCCCAAGGTCGTTCATGGTGCTGTTTACTGTCATTAGGTTCCCTGGTCCACCGGCTGAAAAACATCCCCAAAACATTAGGTTCCCACCACCATGTTTGACAGTGAGGATGGTGTTCTTAGGGTTGAAGGCTTCTCCTTTTTTACGCCAAATAAAGGCTACGTCATTGTGGCCAAACAATTAAATTTTTGTTTCATCTGACCATAAAACAGAAGACCAGAAGTATTCTTCTTTGTCCAGTCCATTTGTAAAGGCCAAGCGAGCCACAATGTGCAGCCGCAGGTCCTCAGTGAGCTCCTTTGTCTTAGCCATGACTGTCCACAAACCAACAGCAGAGAGCTTCTGTTTTTCACCTGTTGAGTTGATTAAAACAGCAGTTCCCAGTGAATCAGGGTAATCAAGATGCTTTAGAACAGCTTGGACTATCTGGAATGGTATAGAACTTAGGATTTTCCCATAGACTGTGACAGTTTGCAAAGGGTATGAATAATTTTGGACTTGCCACTTTTTGTTCAAATGTAAATAAAAGCTGAGAAATATTTTTTTCCACAGTGATGTACAGTGTCTTATTATGTTATGTTATGTTTCCGGTCAAAAAAAAAACTTGGTTTGCTGGTTGAATAAAAGTAACTGCAAATCAGAATTTGCCAGGGGTATGAATAATTTCGGGCTTGACTGTATATATGTATGCATATTATTGCATAAAGTTAAATCTGAATATGCATTCCTGTAATGAATGAACTGGAGAGAGAAAGAGAAGGGCTCTTTTTCGATTTCAGCCACACAATATTGAAGGTCTGTATTTCTCCCTGAATCATTGAGCGAGATGATCATGTGCTAATGCCAGCCAGACTTGCAAATGCTGTGGTTTACATAATGTTCAAGGAATCATTTGTGCCTGAATAACAAAATGTGTTTTTCATCTTTCTAGCTTCCAGGATTGAGTTTTATCTGTTATTCTATAAGGTGTTCTATCTTTGATGATCGAGAGTTTTATCTGCTCTAATTGCCATTTAATGGCAGCCTAAATATTGTCATAAACAGGAGTGTAGAGACTCCTCGGCATCACTTACTGTACAGACCCTGGCTGCTTGACATGTGGATCAATATACTGATACTAATATCATGCTTCATTTCACTCAAGTCAAAGTGACCCAAGAGCATGTTTTAACTGACGCATGTATGTGTGATTTTAAAAGTCATACAAAGAGCTTTCACTGCACAGATATGGAAAATGGAAGAATAATGCGCCAAAATAATGACCAAAATGTACTGAGAAATACATTAGAATGTCTTGAGAATGTTTTAGAAAAAAACTATCCTAATCTTAATGCAATTTTTTTTGTTTTGGTTTGAACATTTTCCAAAATAAGTAGATGCCGTACTGTTGATAAATGACACGTCCCTTTGTCGTGGTTGCTCAGAAAGTTCTGTCTATCACCATGGGGGGAAAATGGGCCATCTGGTTTCTGCCTTTGCTTTGGCACAAGCTGCAAAATGATCCATGAAAGATACACAAAGTCACACCACAGATATTTTGCTTTTCATGTCATGGGTCATTTAATAAGATGTGACAAACAATGTTTCATCAGAACGAGCTGTCAGTACTGTTTGTATATGGTAAATGTCTGGCACAACACTGTAGCCTGACTGTGATTCTTATATAAGGTCTATATTGTTTAGGTCAACATAACACCCTTTGTGCTGTCACTTACATCATTTAGATCTTGTGTTAAAACGTATTATCTAACATATCTGAAGTAATTTGAAAAATCTAGAATAAAGAGCTGTAAGCTATCCTTCATTTTGCCTACAACAGATCTTTTTCATAGGCCTACCCAAGAAATGTGTGACATGATTGTTAAACTGAGACACAAAGCTTGGATTGTTTGAGGGCCATATGGTGTAATTCTGCACCTGCTGTGAGATCTGAAATAATAAGATCGATTTTTATCAGCTTGCTTATTTAAAGGAGGTGTAGAGAAGGTACAGGGGCTGCTGGTTCTTCTGAATAATTCATCTAGGAAACTATGTGGCACACCAGCAGATGTCCTGGAAGACTGACTGTAGAGACAGAGATAAATAAATACATTTGGATATTCTACAGAACTTCTGGGTGTGGAAAGAAAACCAAAGCTATTAAATAAATTACCACTTCAGCACTTTAAGCATTGATCTTAAAAGAGAACAGGCAATATTTTTTATATTTATTTTATGCTTTTGTTTAAGCACAGTTTTCTTTAAATGCAAAGTACTACAGTACATAGTGCACTGGTATGTTCAATTGATGCATTTTAGAAGTGATATGGCCATTATCTGGATTAAGCTAGAGTCAAACTGCATTGCATAACATTTTGTTTTAATACCATAACAGATTTGATGTCAGATACAAACAGAGAACTGTCTGTTGATGTTATATAATTCTTACTTTGGTTTTGCTTCCTCCATGAAATAATAATACATAAAATATAAATACTTTTTCTCTCACAATTCAGACTTTTCTTCTCAGAATTGTGGATTATAAACTTTGAGAGTTTATATCTCACAATTCTGACCTTGCTATACATCTCAAAAGTCAGAATTTTTTTCTCAAAACTGCTAGAAAAAAGTCTGAAATTGAGAGACAAAAAGTCAAAACTCCTGTTTTTTTATTTCAAAACAAGTCTCCATAAACTTCCATAATTAAGAGCACTGAAGTGTAGCATTATTATTTAGAAGAAATACAGCTCTTCTTTAAATCAGCTGCTCAATGTTAACATATTTTAACATGTATAATCAAAATGCATATTATGCAATTCCAATGGATTTTTATTTTTTTATTTATTTATTTTTTGATTTTCAACCTTTTTTTAGATTGCTACTTTTTGTTAGTTAAACTATAGGAAATTCAGACCAGCATGAAAATAATAATTCTACCCGTTTCAAAACTAGCATTTTTCAAATCCTTTATCATTATTATTCATGCAATAATTAAAAAATGTAAAAATTGTTTTGTCACATAGCAGGATCATTTAATAATGTAAAAAGTGAAAAAGGCAAAAACATAATTAATGATGACAAGCTACAATACTAAAGATAAAATAGAGTTTACCTTATTCATTTGAAATTACCCTACCAGTCAAAAGTTTTTGAACAGTATAATTTTTCATGTTTTTCTATTAAGAAGTCTATTCTGCTCACCAAGCCTGCATTTATTTGAGTACAGTAAAATTGTGAAATATTTTTACTATTTAAAATAACTGTTTTCTATTTGAATATATTTTAAAATGTAATTTATTCCTGTGATTTCAAAGCTGAATTTTAGCATCATTACTCCAAAAAACATTTATTATTATTATTATTATGTTGAAAACAGCCGAGTAGAATTATGAAGAAAATTTCAGGTTTCTTTGATGAATAGAAAGTTCAGAAGAAGAGCATTTATCTGAAATATTAATAATTTATAACATTATAAATGTCTTCATCATCACTTTTGATCAATTTAAAGCATTCTTGCTAAATAAAAGTATTTATTTCTAGAATGTCTTTTCCAAAAAAAAAAAAGAAAAAATTATATACACACTCCATGCTTATGAATAGTGTAGTTTAGGACCTTTCTGTTCATCAAAGAATCCTAAAAAAATGAAATCATCTGTTTTAAATACTGAAAATAATGATAATAATAAATGTTTCTTGAACAGCAAATCAGCATATTAGAATGATTTATGAAGGATCATGTGACACTGAAGACTGGAGTAATAATCCTGAAAATTTAGCTTTATGCACAGGAATATTTTTTTAAATATATTCAAATAGAAAACAGTTATTTTAAATAGTAAAAATGCTTCAAAATTGTACTGATTTTCCTGTACTTTGGATCAAATAAATGCAGGCTTGGTGAGCAGAAGAGACATTAAAAATCTTACTGTTCAAAAACTTTTGACTGGTAGTGTATACTAGTTACTACAATGAACACGTGTTTCAACAACCTATTTTTAGCATACTGCGCAAAATGTTTATATAATCAGCAACTTTGTGAAATTTTTCTTGAGATGTGTTTTCTCTCTCTCTCTCTCTTTTTAAGTGATCTTCTTTTGTGTTTGGTAAGTAGTTTAGGCCTATACAAAAAAGCACAGATGAATGAACATAACACACTGTACAATAGACTTGATCCTGGGGGAATGTTTGCGGTTGCTTTATACGCTTTTTCAGAGCCATAAAGGGAGATGAGCTACTGGTTAAATCGCAGCTGTTGTGTTTGGATTAGAATGTGTCATACAGTATATGACTGAATGAACACATGAGGCCTAGGAAAACATGACAGAACCATTTGTTAATAAAAAAATGTGTTTTTGTTCTATTTTACTCTTTGTAAATCAAAATCCTGCACAGTTTTTTTTTCCTCACTGTTGTATATTGCACTCAAATCAATTACACACTCTCTTGCTTTGGGGTCATTAGGCCACTGTGACACTGACTAAATGTGTGGGAAGTTGTTACTGCATGTTGCTGGCCAGTGCTGTGCTTTGGGGTTTCCGTTGCTAGACAAAAATAACCACATATAGGGCAGCACATTTTTATTTTCGTCTGTTGTTTATGGGTGTTTGCAACATATTAGATAACCCAGCATGCGATGCAAGTATGAGTTTAGATAATTTAGGATCAATACGCTTTCCAATATTTACACCGAGCGACGCTGTAAATGGTACTTATTTCACAGTATAAGTTAATGTACCATGGAACCCATCTGCTATAAACAGCTTAAGTTAGATTGAGACACTTACTTGCTAAGACACTTCCTACTTAGCTGTTTGCTCCATTTCTGTGTGAGCTGCTTGGATTGACAAAATGTCCATTAGCGGAAGTGGAGTAGAAGATAATAAGGGAACAAATTAAGCTTTTTGTAGGCCATTTTCTACAACTTTTTGTCATTATCTGATAAGCTCAGTGTGTACCATATGCTCATCAGTTGTTACTGAATGCTCTCTATTAGGTAAATGGTGATAAGGGGTTTGATAAAACTCATTAGATGTTCAACTGTGCATCAAACGCCCAGTCTATGAAGTTAAAAGGATATTAACAGTTTATTTATTGATTCCTGCTATAGGATAAGAATTTAAAAAAGTAATTGCTATTTTTTCTCATAAAATATATAAACTGAGAAAAAAGTCAGAACTGCAAGATGTAAACTCAGAATCTTGCTATCTTGCAATTCTGAGGTTATATCTCACAATTCCGACTTTGTTTTTGTTTCCTTCATAAAAAAAAAAAAAAAAAAAATTTACTTTTATCTTACAAATTCAGACTTTTCTTCTCAGAATTATGAGTTTATATCTCTCAATTCTGACCTTACTATATCTCAAAATTCTGACTTTTTTTCCCCTCAAAGTTGTAAGAAAAAAGACAAAATTGTGAGATCCCAGAACTCTGATCTCAGAAAAAGTCTGAATTGTGAGATAAAAAGTACCTTCACTGCAAAAAAATGCTTTTCTTACTTAGATTTTTTTGTCTTGTTTCCATCCAAAATATCTAAAAATTCTTAAATGAAGGATTTTCTAGACGAGTAAAAATTATTGTCTTGTTTTCAGAAAAAAAAGTCAAAATTAAGTGCATTTTTGCTTGAAACAAGCAAAATAATCTTCCAATGGGGTAGAAAAAATAATCTTGTTTTCTGTTTGAAATAAGATTTTTTTTTTGCTTACCCCATTGGCAGATTATTTTGCTTGTTCTAAGCAAAAACTTCCTTAATTTTGACTTGTTTCTTCTGAAAACAAGACAATAATTTTTACTCGTCCTTCATTTAAGAATTTTTAGATATTTTGGATGGAAACAAGACAAAAAATCTAAGTAAGAATTTATTTCTAATTTTTTTGCAGTGTTTTTTATTTTTTAATCATGAAACAAGCTTCTATAAACTTCCCAAATTTTGAGCACTAAAGTGTAGCATCATTATTTAGATGAAATACAGACCTAAAATGTTTTTATTGAAAGATTCAAAGCTCTTGCATAAATGCTCAATGTTTTACATATTTAAACATTTATAATCAAAATAACATGCAATTCCAATGGATTTAGTTTAGAGATTTTCAGCCTCTTTTTTGTTCATAATTGCTTTGTGAATTCTAAAATGATGCAACAGCTCTTGCATTATTCTCTGCAATCATCAGTCATGAAATGACACATACAGAGCAACAGCCTGGTAAAAGCATCCCTTGCTAGATCACAAACGAAAGAATAAAGAACTATTCTGTTAAACTTACCTTTTATTTTGCAGGTCTGACACAGAAAATGCCGGCCACCGCCACGGCCATGGACTTCTTCCAGCTGTTTGTCCCTGACAATGTCATTCAGAACATGGTGACCCAGACCAACATGTATGCCAAGAAGTACCAGGAGCGCTTTGGCAGCGATGAAGGATGGACGAATGTGACGCTGGCTGAGATGAAGGCCTTTCTGGGCTACGTTACGTCAACTAGCGTGAACCGTTGCGAGTCAGTGCTGAGCATCTGGAGCAGCGGATTCTTCAGTAACCGCAGCATCGCGCTCAAGATGAGCCAGGCGCGGTTTGAGAAGATCCTCAAGTACTTCCACGTCGTAGCCTTCCGCTCCAGCCAAGGTGGCAGTCAGGGCCTCTATAAGATCCAACCCTTCCTGGACTCTCTCCAGCAAAGCTTTGCCTCTTCCTTCAGACCTTCACAGACACAGGTAAAGACAGAAATAAATCATACTTCAGTTCAATGTAGAATCACTCATTAGTTCAGAGAGAAACTGCACAAAACAAATCTTCACAATAACTTTTTAGAAACTAGGACTTAGCAGACATTCAATTTCTGTGCCAGTAGAAAGTGGGTTTGGAAATGAAATCAGAGCACGTTCTGCTGTAATTGAGAGAGCCTGGAGTCGCATCACATGTCCCCCAGGCTGTGAGCTTTATGGTACCATTGAGAGGTTTGAAGGGTTTTTTACATGTGCAACTTTTCAGAGCTGCTGAATGCAATAAGGTTTTGAATGCAATTCAAGGTGTGTTGCACTTTGAATCCTAATTTGTAACATACGTAGACTGAAAGCGAACAAGTTATCTGTTCTGAAATATTACAAAGGCATGAATGCCTCAGGCCCTCAAAGACATTTTGAGTTATTCATAAGCTCAGAAGTCAACATTTTGACCTTTATTCTTTGTACTCCTTTGTAAGCCTCTCAGGTTTCAGTTCTTTGTGTATCCAGATTAGTTTTATTGTGTGTCTGGAGCTTATGATTTCATTAAACAATTTTAATTAAATTATTAATAATATCTAATTAATATATATTATTACATTCATATTTGAAAAAGAGACATGAATTAAATGAATTGTGACCCTGGACCACAAAACCAGTCATAAGTAGCACGGGTATATTTGTAGCAATAGTTAAAAATACATTGTATGGGTCAAACTTCTCTTTTTTTCTTTATGCCAAAAATCATTAGGTTATTAAGATCATGGTCCATGAAGATATTTTGTAAATTTCATACCGTAAATGTATCAAAACTTAATTTTTGATTAGTGATATGCATTGCAAAGAACTTCATTTGGACAACTTTAAAGGCGATTTTCTCAATATTTAGATTTTTTTGCAACCTCAGATTCTAAATCTGGCCAAATATTTTTTCTCAGTTTCTGATAAAGAAAGAAAGACATGAACATCTTGGATGACCTGGGGGTGATTAAAGTATCATGAAATTTTAATTCTGGAGTGAACTAAGTCTTTAAATCAGTCTACATCGCTGTAAATAAACATGATAATTTAGTCACATATTGGTTTCAAAATGCTATAAGATTATAGACCAATTCTGTTAAGCTAATGTCCCCAAATCTCACTTTAAATATAGTCTTCTGTTAGATAAAATTACAATAATTATGTGCTCATTGTGTCAGGCATTCAAATGTCAGGCTAACATCAGGGAGTTTACTGTAAAATGACAAGAAGACTTCTAAATGAGCATAGCTGACTGCCAAGTAAGCCATTTCAGCGTCCACCTACATTTGCTGTTTTTTTTTTTTCCTATCTTCATTTGGAAAATTAGTTTTTTGGATCCAATGATCTGGGCTTCTGCCTTCTGATAGGGGACATAAAATTGGAACTGAGTTGTGAGAAGTAATCTTGAAATATGGGCTAGAATTTGAGCAGTCCATTATTCAGCAAAATTGAAACACATTTATTACATTCGGTTATACAATTAGAATAAATGATTTGCACTTCCTGATTCAAGACATTGTTTCTCAAACAGTATGAATAATTCACAGGGTATAATGCATCTCAGCACATTCGTCTTTTAAACAGCCAGCAGGGATTTCTTGTAGTAACTAGCTTTTAGTATATTTCCCCCTTGGTTTATAGTGGCCAGCTTGACTAGAGGCTAGAAAGTGGGAATACACTAGACAATATACATAAAAACATTGAGTGATTGATTGTGTAATTTAATATGATGGAAAGTGTGACATTAACAGTTATCTAGGCAAATTAAATGACACTGACATTTTCTTTTGAGAAAAGTTGTAATTCTCCTTTTGAGCTGATGATTTGGTGCTAATTAAGGTCATTTAAACTCCTGCCCTTTGAAAACCCTATTAATTACTGTACCTACTGAAGTGCCCTTTCGAGACATTTTTAGGTTCTTCTTGTACTTCAAGTTAAATTATTAATCTGCCATGGAGAAGGTTGTTATTCATATTAAAGTAATAGTTTACTCAAAAAAAAAAATTAAGTTGTTTTAAACCTGTATGATTTACTTTCTTCTGTGGAACACAACTTTTTTTTTTTTAATCAAATGAAAGTCAGTGAGGCCTTATGTTGTTCTGGAACCCATTGACTTTCATTATTTAGACAAAAGCAGTTCACTCTTCAAAATACCTTCTTGTTTTCTGCAGAAGTCAGTCATACAGCTTTCATGAGGGTTAGTAAACCCTTTTAGTGAACCATGCTTTTACGGTTGTCATTAACCCGTGTTTTATGTAGATTTGAATAAATCAGCTTTAGCTCCTAAATCAGAGATTTGCATTTCATGAGGCCTTGTGTGACCCATCTCAGAGACACCCCTCAATTACTCGCCTACCATGAGTAAACTAAACACCATCTGCGTCTCTCAGCTTTCCCAGTGCCATGATGATATCACCTTGACAATGTGTGCCAGCCATCCCACTTTGACTGACACAGTGTGGGTTTGGTTCTTATCCCATATTGGCAAACAATCGGGCATTCAACACAGCCACACATGCCCTGTTTAAAGGATTACTCCACTTCCAAAATAAAAATTTCCTGAATATGTACTCACCCTCATGTGATCCAAGATGCTCATGTCTTTCTTCCTTCAGTCGCAAAGAAATTAAGTTTTTTGAAGAGAACATTACAGGATTTTTCTCCATATAGTGGACTGCAATGATGGCCAACGGGTTGAAAGTTAAAAATGCAGTTTCAGTACAGCTTTAAAGAGCTATACACAATCCCAGCCAAGGAATAAGGGTCTTATCTAGTGAAACGATTGGTTATTTTCTAAAAAAAAAAATACAATTTATATACTTTTTAATCTAAAATACTCTGCATGAACTCTGTGCACTCCGTTTTAATACAGTTAGGGTATGTCGAAAAACTCCCATCCCATTTTCTCCTCCAACTTAAAAATCCTACATCACTGCAGAACTACCGACCAAGTGTTTACAAAATGAGCGCGCAACGAAGGTCAAACACCCTTTACAAAAAAAAGTAAAACAGTGATTTAGGACAATTTTGAAGTTGGAGGAGAAAATGAGATGGGAGTTTTACATACCCTAAATGTCTTGAACCAGAGTGCTCAAAGTATGCATCGCAGAGCTATACAAGACAAGCATAATTTTTTTAAGTGGTTATCGAATTCAAAACTAATTTGTTGTTTGAACATAAATGTGTGTTGGCAGAGTGTGTACACAACCACCCAATAATGATAAAAATCCACCCTGTGGATTGAGAAATTTTAACCAAAGTATGTTATAGACTTTTCATTAAGACCCTAAATGATCATATCAATTTATGAAAAATGGGCATCCGATGACCCCTTTAAGAAAATGACTAATTATTTAGCTAAATAAGACCTTTATGTCTCGTTTAGTGGCTTTTGAAACTGCATTAAAACAGCATTTTTAACCTTCAGTCCGTTGAGCACCACTAAAGTCCACTATATGGAGAAAAATCCTGGAATGTTTTCCTCCAAAAACGTATTTTCTTGCGACTGAAGAAAGAAAGACATGGATGAAATGGGGGTGAATAAATTATCAGAAAACTTTTATTCTGGAAGTGGAGAAATCCTTTAACTGCTTCAGCTCTGACAGAGGGTGAATCAAAAACCACTTAAATAAATATATTATGATATCTCTAAGGAACATGACTGGTTTGTTTTAACAGATCTATCATACCTGATTTCTGACAGGCTAACATCTTTTCTTAAGGATCTTCTTCAAGACTCCAGCGTGCACCTCCTGCAGGAAACGTAAAAAGTCTGAACAGCAACTTTGCCATGTCAAATGAAGCGTTTGAAGTGTTATCATGGTGGAATTTAAAAATGAGACATACTGCTTTCCCTCAGGTCCTCCATGAGCCCTTGATTGATGAGGACCCCGTGTTCATTACCACATGTACAGAGAGGGAGCTGCGCAAGAGGAAGAAGAGGAAGTTCAGCCTGTGGGTGCGACAGTGCAGCTCCACTGGTTTCATCTGTCAGGTGAATGCACACATGCTCCTGCAGGGGGATAACCCCTTCAAAAATGTATCATCACATTGTTTCTAATGAGAAAGACACTGAATATATTAATTTATTGAAAATATTTTGCTACTCTGTTGCCACTAACAAAGCAGTTTTACACAATTCTCTGATAGATGTTAACACAAATATATTAGACTACCGAGAAGCACATTACCAGATGGAATCAATGAAATATCATTTATAGAGTCAACGAAGAAAAAGAAAGCCCAGACCACTTAACATAATTGCACTCTTCTCTTGGTCTGTGCCTATTAAGAGAAAATAAATGCTGTGCCTAGGGAGTGTGCCAAACAGACAACACAATTTATTGTCCTTACTTCAGTATTTTTGATTTTTCACTACTTTTTAAAAGTTTAGGCTCTGTTAGATTTTTTTTATGTTTTTGAAATGATTTCTTTCACCAAGGCTGAATTTATGTGATCAAAATACAGTAAAACAGTAATATTGTGAAGTAATATTACAATTTAAAATAACAGTTTTTTTTGTTTTTCTATTTTAATATATTTTAAAATGTAATGAATTTCTGTGATGACAAAACTGAATATTACAATTAAAACAGTTTTCAGCAGCCATTACTCCAGTCTCCACATGATCATTCAGAAATCCTTCTATTATGCTGTTTGGTGTTCAAGAAACATTTCTTATTATTATTATTATCAATTTTGAAAAAAAAATTGTGGAAACCAATCAATTTTTTCAGCATACTTTCATGAATAAAAAAGTTCAAAAGAAAATCATTTATTTTGAACAGAAATCCTTTGTAACAGTATAACTGTCTTTACTGTCACTTTTGATGAATTTAATGTATCTTTGCTGAATTAAAGAAACAAACTTACCTCAAACATTTAAATCATAGTGAATTTATTAAAGTATAGTAAAGTGAAGTATATTTAAAGGAACACTCCACTTTTTTTGGAAATAGGCTCATTCTCCAACTCCCCCGAGTTAATAAGTTGAGTTTTACCGTTTTAAGATCCATCCAGCCATTTTCCTGTTCTGGCGATATCACTTTTAGCATAGCTTAGCATAGATAATTGAATCCTATTAGACCAATAGCATCGCGTTTAAAAATGACCAACGAGTTTCGATATTTTTCCTATTTAAAACTTGACTCTTCTGTAGTTATATTGTGTATTAAGACCTAATCTTATCGGCCTAGAAAATCGCATCTTTACATTTTCCGTCGGTCTTAGTACACGATATAACTACAGAAGAGTCAAGTTTTAAATAGGACAAATATCGAAACTCATTGGTCATTTTTGAATGCGATGCTATTGGTCTATCTAAGCTAAAAGTGATATCGCTTGAACAGGAGAACGGCTGAATGGATTTCAAAACGGTAAAACTCAAATCATTAACTCGGGGGGAGTTGGAGAATGAGCCTATTTCCAAAAAAAGTGGAGGGTTCCTTTAAGAAAAATATTAAATTTTTGTAATATTTAGATTATAAAAAAGTGGGGATCAAATATCAAAATGCCCGATTAAAAGTTAGTTTGATTGGTAAAACAATGTCTATGGTAGCCCGTTTCCGCCATTGAATAAAACGTTTAAAAAGGTAATTGTAAATTTTTAATCTCAGATTTGCGTGATACAAACTCACAGTTCTGACTTTTTTCTTCAGAACTGCGAGTTTATATCTCAAAATTTGGACTTTAAAACACACAATTGAGAGTTAAGTCAGAATTGTGAGATATAAACTCTCAAAATTGGACTTTACATATCCCAATTCTAAGAAAAAAAGTCAGAATTGCAACATACTACATTTTCAAGAAAATCAGAATTAAGAGTTTTTGTCTCACAATTGTGACTTTATTTCTCACAATTGTGATTTTATATAACGCTGTTCTGAACAAATACGAGTTTGTATCACAATTCTTAGAAAAAAAGTCAGAATTGAGAAATAAAAAGTCACAATAACCTTTTTACATTTTTTATTCAGTGGCAGAAAAGGCTTCCATAAATGTCTAAATAACCAGGTAGTTACAAATAATAATAATAATTATTATTATTAAAATGCACTGATGAATCTTTCACCATAATATCCAGAATGTGAAATGTAAATAATTCATAAATAATTAATTTCTTAATGGAAAGTAAATAAATATCTGAATTAATTTTGATTTATTGTTTAAGCAGCTTTATACTCTTTTTTTTTTTTTTTTTTTTTTTTTTTTTCCTCACCAGATCTATGTCCATCTAAAGGAGGGTCCAGGTCCAGATGGTTTGGACACGCTGAAAAACAAACCACAGCTTCACAGTCTGGTGGCCAAGCAGCTCTGTCAGAATCTGGCTGGCCGTAATGCAATCATCTTCACTGGCCCAAGCATCACAAGTCTAAACTTGTTTCAGGAATTTGAGAAACAGGGTAGGTGCTGTAACTCATGTGCAACAGTGCTGCATCTGTCAGTTCCTTGCATCCTTATCTGCTCTATTTTTCTCAGTGAATCCTGCCTTGGCTTTGCTTTGCTTCTTTTTTTCCCTTCTCTTTAATCTTCTCTCCATCTGATGTTCCTCATCCCCTGCAGTTTTTAATTACACGGTGACAGCATCCTGTGGCAAGGAATAAATGGAGAGAGTGAGAGGAAGTTGACCTTGAGTTCTCACAGCAAATGCGTGTTTCATACTCAAAGATTATTTGAAAGCCTCCAGCTGGGTCGCAAGGAGTGGATGTTAACACAGCTAGAGTGGATTAGGCTGGTGGCCAGTTTCTCTTTTTCCCTCTACATTTGAATCAAAACATTTTACATTTTAAGAGAAGTAGGTCATTATTGAATGTCATGTAGAATTTATATATCAGTTTTATACAGTACTGTTCCGTGGCATTTCTGGAGTAATAAGCTACAAATAGTGACTTTTTTGTAGTGTGATAGTAACGTAGCTGTTTTCAAAGCAATGTAGATTTTTTTCAAAATAGTGCCGTAAAACACTACCATTTACCTGAGTTTGCATTCTTGCATTCAACATGTCTGTTTTATAAACAATTACTATTATGAGTTTTATAAACTGTATTTGACAGTTTAAGTGCAATAAGACATAAAAGAGAACTTAGTTTAACACTCACATGCTGTGTGACAGCCGCTTTCTGTGTGTGCACTTCAGATGTGTGTGCTCAGAAAACCCTGTATCAGAAGTTTAAACAAATATGGTTTAAAACACATGATTTCAGTGCGATAGACATTATAATCAAAACCAAACATATGTTTTTTAGCCGAGTATCTGAGCTACGAGCTGTAAAGGCAGCTCTATTCTTGAAAAGGGGGCGGGGAGCAGCAGCTCATTTGCATTTAAAGAGACATGCACGAAAACAGCGTGTTTCTGCTTCCACTCAAAATAGGCATTTTCAAAATATAATAAATTATCTGTGAGGTATTTTGAGCTGAAACTTCACAGACTTATTCTGGGGACATCTGAGACTTATTACATATTACAAATTGTAAAAAGGGGCATAATAGGTCTCTAATGAATGCTATAAGAGACAAGTTATTTGGTTTGAATCCAATGAATCCTTCACTGAATTAAATCCAGCAGAGCAGTTAGTGAATCACACACTATTATAGACATAAATGCTACAAAACAAGCAAGCTTGAATGCTTGGACTAAACAGCACAACAAATTGCTGACAAATTGTCTATTATTCATACCAAGAGTGGACAGAAAATCAGTTGACTGAATAATCTATGTTCAGTTCAGTGAACTGGTTCATTCAGAGAATTCAGAGCAATGAAAGTTGATGGTTTTACATGTTTTTTCAAAGTAACACAATTGTTACTTAAACAATTATGTCTTTTTATAGTCATTTAGTGTTATTAAGCATAATTATATTTTCTATTTTAAAAGGATAGTTCACACAAAACTGAATCTTCTGTCATTAATTACTCGCCCTCATGTCGTTCCAATCCTGGAACACATACATAGAAATTTCTGATGAAATCCAATAGCTTTCTGACCCTGCATAGATGGCAACAGTACACAAATCTTAAAATATCCTTATTTGTGTTCCGAAGATGAACAAATGTCTTACAGCTTTGGAATGACATGAGGGTGGGTAACAGAATTTTCATTTTTGGGTGAACTATCCCTTTAAGTTGTCAGGACATTTTACTCTACTTTGTTCCTTGCATAAGTATATAGGATGAAGATGAAAATCTTAAAGGAAAGATTAGTCACACCATTGTTCCCTTTCCCATGCAGGGAGGATGAGTAATCATATCTCAGATCTCATATCATATTTCTAGGCCATGTTCAGAGAGGCTGCAGCATCTGGCAGTGCTGTGGAGAAGACATCTGCTCACAGCCTCGTAGATCACACATGCAACATTCATGTGAACTCTATTCATCCGATCAGCTTTCAAATGTGAACACTTGTTGTGCCATACACTGAACCCTCATGCTAAATATTAATTCTCAGCCAGCTCCAAAGATGGATTATTAATTTTGTTTCATAATACATTCTCTCTTCTGCAGGCATCTACTGCTGCGGCTTGCTGAGCACCAGGAAGAGCGATTGTACAGGTCTTCCTCAGTCTATGCTGATCAATACAGAGGCTCCACAGCAACGTGGCCAGTCTCAGATTAAGATGAGAGGCAATATGTCCATAATCAACTGGTACAACAAAGGCAACTTCAGGTTCCTCACTAACGCCTACTCTCCCACTAAAGAAGGTATGAAAAACACTCACAGAACAGTCAAATTATGTTTCTTCTCACTTGAATGATGTAGTTCCATCAGTTTATAATAAAAGGAAACATGCAAAATACAAATGACACACAAAATGCATCAAAACACCTCCCAGAGAACATTTTCACTATAACAGTGCAAGCTTGGAGTGGTTTTACGCTGATGTTTGTGGATTAAGTGGATATTGTGCCCATCATAGGATTATAAAAGGCAAAGCCTTGTCGTATTGCGTTGGTCTTCACTTTTCTTTGATCCATGCTGACAGCAGCTACACATGAGAAATGTCAGAGCTGATATTAGACTTTTTCTTTAGAGAGCGATATATAGCATTGAGGTGCGTCAATTTAATCATATGTATTTGATCAATTCAGTCATCTTATTCTTTTTCTTCTTTTTATAACAATCCAATCAAAAAGCAATTATATGCATGAAGTACATTGTCACAAGGTAGATCTAGCTATAGTTTGTAAACAAATAACATTATTCCTGGTTTATGAGGTCAAGCAAACGGGAGATTAATTACGACTTATATTTCATTTTCTGGAATCTGAAATAATCTGTTTATATAGTGAAAGCTTTTTCTGCTCATCTTTGAGAGCAGGTGTTGCTTTTGATTAATGGGGCTTTACAGTTTCAATGAAAACTCAGTGCTAAAGCTCTGCCAAGATTTCTATACACAACCTAAACTAAAACTATCATCCCAGCGGTATTCAGCCTGAACTTTTAGACACTTTGCAAGTCCACAGTCTATAAAAACAATTTTAGCTCTTTTCCCCAGAGTCAGTCGCTTTCTGATCACTTCAGATGTGTATCAGATGTGTGCGATAGACATTATAATCAAAACCAAACAGTTTTTTGGCAGAGTATCTTAACTACGAGCTGTAAAGGCAGCTCTATTCTTGAAAAGGGGGCGGGGAGCAGCAGCTCATTTGCATTTAAAGAGGCATGCATGAAAACAGCGTGTTTCTGCTTCCACTCAAAATAGGCATTTTTAAAATATAATAAATGATCTGTGAGGTATTTTGAGCTGAAACTTCACAGACACATTCTGGGGATACCTGAGACTCATTACATATTGCAAATTGCAAAAAGGGGCATAATAGGTCTCTAATGAATGCTATAAGAGACAGGTTGTTTGGTTTGAATCAAGTCCAATGAATCATTCACTGAATTACATCCGGCAGAGCAGTTAGTGAATCACACACTATTATAGACATAAATGCTACAAAACAAGCAAGCTTGAATGCTTAAACTAAAACTAAAGCTCTGCCAAGAACTCTGCTCTGAACTAAAACTATCATCCCACTGGTATTCAGCCTGAACTTTTAGACACTTTGCAAGTCCACAGTCTATAAAAACATTTTCAGCTCTATTCCCCACAGTCTTTAGGACCCAAAATAGCCCTATTTTAATTTCCAAAAAGTGTCAGCATTGTAATTTACATGCCACAAGCACTCCTGAGGAAGGCAGTACATTGTGCTCTAATGAGCAGTGGATTACTACTGAATGCAACAGATGGCAGTTAATTGTATGCTGCAATATCAGAGGATTCATAATGCTACAGATCTAATGACTGGGACTTCTTGCTGATTATGTTTCAGTGACATCATGTTTTTGATTCCAATTTAATTACATGTGACTCAGATTAAAAATGTTTATAATGATACAAAGTATGGCTGGCTGGCATATTTTTCATTACACGATTATCGTGACCAAATAATAATGATAACAATATATCATGATTTTTTTTTTTTTTTTTTTTTTTGATCAATGAATCACACCATTGCATACAAAAAGAACAATTATACTGAACAGAAGAGAATAAAATGCTTACCTAAATGCTTTTTCTGCTGAAAATCACAACACCCCTAATACAAAGGTTTTATGATGAGTGATTACAACCTACCAAGGTTGCGTGCCATTCAAAATTGAACTAAAAATGTCTTTATGTAGACCGGTTTGGAGTAGACGTCACTTGCAGCTGCAAGAATTGTGGTGGCAGAAAAACACTACTGTAGTAACAAGTGGAGGAAAACAGGTCGAATCCATGGAATAAGAGAAAAAATGTATTGTTGTGTCTTTGGATGTCAGAATCGGAATGCAAATAAGTTTTATAGAATACTGTCGTCAATACAAGACAACATTTAAATGGTCAGACTAATAGATGAAACCTGCTATGATTACTCTGCTTTTAAAGCATAAATTTGATTTAAATAATAGGACTACATAATATTCACATATGCAGTTTATAGGGGACATTATATTAGCCCTAGAAGTTTTTATATTGTATTTCAAACTCGACTTTATCAATTCTGAGAGAGGACAAAAGACAGAACTGTGGGCTCAAACTCATGATTCTGAGCCAAGTATTGTCTTTTTAGAATTGTGAGATATAATCTCAGAATTGTGAGAATAAACTCAAGTTGACCTTTTTTTCATTCTTTTACTCCACGGCTTCCAGAGACCGCTGTTTGCAAACACCAAATTTGTCTATTCTAACTCAATTTGAGAATTTGAACTTTGCACACAGGATGCAGAATTGTAATTTGAATGTGAATGTAAGAAAGTAGAAATAAAATGACTTGAAAGTAAAAGAAATGTAATTTCTACCAAGACAGAGAGACAGCAACTGACCCTTCGCAAACCGCTTGATTTGACCAATCATAACGCAGAATCCACCATTTTGTCTGACAAACAAATCAGACAGGAGAGTAGATTAAGTTCAGTAGACTATATCTTGAAAAATGGTGTGTATTGACAACTTTCCGCAGTTGGAATAAAATACGTTCTGATGTTCATTCATGTTTATTTTATGCTTTAAATAAATAAGAAAAGACGATCGGTTCACGTGTCATTGATCTAATGAGGCAATTCAGTAATCTTTTAGGACACATTAAAGAGCCACAAAACGGTATTTATTGTTTGAATTTCTTTTAAAAAATGACAACATTTTAAAGCTGAGACCTTGTTTTTTTGCTCCGCGGTGTATTTTTCACTGTGTAAGAAAACATGATGTGTGGCATGAGAGCGGCATTGTTTGTCGGACATAGCAACAGTAACTGTGGAGGGCAGGTTTTTGCGAAGGGTCAATTCCATAATTTATTCTTCATGTTATTACGATTAAAATTTGAATTCAACTTCCAGTATTTTGTGGCAAGTTCAAAGTTTTAAATCAAGTGGAAATACAAAAAAAAATGGATTTCTTAGAGATTGTCTTAAATCTACATTTATGTTTGTGATCAAAGCATGAATTAATGCTGCTTACAAAGCAGAAGATCGTCGTTGCTAGGATACAGCAAAAAAACTGAACAGCCCTTCCTTACTGTCAGATGTGAAATCCTCTTGTCTGCTGACTGCGACTGACATTTCTATCTGGACTGTCCTAGGGGTGATCATTAAGCGGAAGAGTGGAGAAATCCCATGTCCCCTTGCTGTAGAGGCCTTCGCTGCACACCTGAGTTACATCTGCAAATATGATGACAAGTACAGCAAGTAAGTTTGACCAATTAAGTCTATTTTATAAAATACAATGGATTTTGTAGTTCACTCAACTCATGTTTTTCCAACTAGGTACTTCATTTTCCACAAGCCTAATAAGACCTGGCAGCAGGTGTTTTGGCTGACCATTAGCATCGCCATCAACAATGCCTATATTCTTTACAAGATGTCAGACGCCTACCACGTCAAACGCTACAGCCGAGCGCAGTTCGGCGAGAGGCTGGTCAAGGAGCTCCTGGATATGGACGACTGCTCACCCACTCAGTGAAAGGATCCGCATGCTGTCTCAAACCCACCCATGACAACCCACTCATACTAACATACTCAAACACACTCGCATTCTGCACTTCAGGGTCATTTTGAACGAACAAACCTATACACATAACACAAAATGTGCCAAGTTTGGTTAAAAAAAGAGATGTTTCCCATCTAAACTCATATTTAAGACCCCATTTGGCCATTTGATACCACAGGACTGATGTACATATGTCACTGTAACACTTGCTGCATGAGATACACAAAAACGTGCCCTTTGTAGATGTGCAATGATTTTTATCAATAGAGTTCCAGTAATAGTGTTGACGTAGTTTTGAACCCTGAGGTACAATGTTTTGTGACTTCTCTGTTTGTGAGCAGCATATCCAACATTCAGCACTGATAAATATACTGTATATACTCTGTGATTGAGGTGTTTTATCAGCAAAACGAGAATGTAATGCAATTCACACGTTAGATCACAGAACATCGTAGATGTTCTCCCAAATACGTGGGCTTTTTTCTATTTTATATCACTTAATATTTATGACTTTATGACTCTTTTTTTAAAAGGCAACAACATTAGTGACGCAGATGTTGTATAATGCCATACAGACACCGAAACCGGTGAAATGTGGCAAAACTACTATGCTTTCCCAATCTTTTTTGCACTCGGAAGTAGCGGTCAGGATTTGCAAAAGATTTGAAATAATGATCCCAAATTAGATTTGCCATTAAATCTGTATTTAACGTAACATATTAACTCTGTCTGCCTTTCATTAATATCCATATCATTTTGTCAATTAAATTATTATGAATATAGGGCCCAATATACAGTAGTATACCAAAAACAATGTAAATATTACTTCTGATAATTCATTTATATATTTTTATTATGTGTAATTTAAATTAATTCTCTAGGGGCATTGATGTACTTGCGAATGAATTGAAAAAATGAATGAAATTCTATAAGACTTTAACTAGAATGTCTCTCTACCTGTAACTGGGTGGATTTATGTGGTCTTTCACTGTTTTAGAATCTATCAAAAGGTCAATTCTCCATGTTGCTTTATTGTAACTGTAGTAATGACAGTACAATCGCAGCCCATGGCATTATTTGTCCCTTCAAAGAACCGAAGCAGATTCTTTTTAATAGATTTCCCTCAGGTAATATATTTAGTCAGACATCTCCCACTGTATCACTGTGTTATATTCATACTGGATAACAACTGTAAGGGACAGATGTACTATTGTGAGTGAGTTTGTCAAATATTTACCAGACATGCTTATTATTTCCTTAGCTTTTGATTTCTTATTTACTGTGCCATCACCTGCTGTTTTTCTTTGTACTGAGTAAAATGCTGCATGCTAAGAATGTTTACCACTAAACATCATCTAAAACATTCTTTTAACGCTTCATATGTAGTCTATCCACCTTACTTTACCCGTAAGAGCGGCATGGCCATTTGTAAAATGTATGCGTCTGGCTTCCGGTCTCATCCACATCCAGCAAACAAGCTCGTTTTGCCGCTTGGTATTGCAAATTGGTGTGTCTTACCATATTATTTCAATGTAATATTTTAACTATGAACACACTGGTTTGTTTTCTTGCACGTTATTGTTCTTTGCGTTATTTCCCGATAGTGGCTAATGAACCGGAAGTCTCGTCCATATTCTTATCTCCGCGTTGAGGAATAAGGTGGATACAAATGTGTATAAGTCTACTTTGTAATGTCAGCTGCGGTAATTCACAACAATATATATACGCCATATTTTATACCTGCATTTCTTTTAAATCAAGAAAAAAAGCAATGTTGTATTATATAGGTGTGCTCATAAACATGATTGTTTTTTTTCTTCAGTTTTGTCATGAATGTTGCAAACGTTTGATTTCACTTCACTGTAATATTTTTGTACTACTAATCTTATCTACATAGTCAATATACTAACAAGTACACTTCAGGCGATAACTGCCACCTGTGCTTATCTAATATAAAATGCAACATATGAAATAATTCATTTTGAGATTGTATATCCGTGTTTTCCAAAGCATCTTTTGGGTTTGATCTGCACTTAAGTGTGAATTATTTCATTAATCAGGCAGACAGTGAAGTGTAATGGCATTAGAGATGTGTTTGACCTTATCTAGGGTGACCTCAGGGTTTTGTAACTACAACGTCTACTGTAGTGCAATATAATGTAGGAGATCGGACCGGGTGCTATCAACATCTCTGCCAAGAACATAATCTGTAAGCCAGAAAATGGTCGGCGTGACCGAGACTTTTAATTAAAGCTCTTGCTGGTGCAGTGCATTAGAATAAAAAACCCTTCCGGTAAGCAAAGTTTCTGCTTTTGCACTGGCCGCTAACATTGTACAATATACTTTAGGGCCAGCTTTGTGTGGCATGATGGCATTAGCAGGTAAAATAAACTGTCCTTTTAATAACAAAACAGCTATGACAACTATATAGTCTCATTTACTGGACCAAATTTCTCAATATCTGGTCAATTTAACGAGAACCCAGTGTTGTATCTATTTTCATGTATGAATGTTGTGAATGTGCCGTGTCTTGCTGTATAATGCTTGGTGTTCCTTCACTTGTCTTCTCACTGTGAATGTTGAAATGATTCAGCTGTATGTGAGAGTATCTATGTGTTATCTGTAATGTTCACCCTCACTGTATGTCAAGTTATCAAACTGACCTGTGCTTCACCTCCCTGCCTCTATGTGAGTTTACACCAATTTGCACACTAATAAATGTTGTTTATACATACTTTTTTTAGTAATTGGTTACAACATTCATACAACATTCAATGCACTATTTCTAAGAGTAAGAATAATACAAATTGTCCAGACTGAAAAAATAACTTGGATTTACTTAAGTTCTTTGTAACAATTTGTAACACATTTTAAGTAAAATTTACTGCTACTGCACTGTATAGTTTACCTTGTTGTGTAAAATATACTGTTTTGGTCAAAAGTTTATATCCCCTTTTAAGAATCTGCAAAATGTTATTTTACCAAAACAAGAGAGATCATTATTGTTTATTTAATACCGACTTGAACAAGATATTTCACATAAAAGATGTTTACATATAGTCCACAAGAGAAAAATAATAGTTGAATTTTTAAAAATGACCCCGTTCAAAAGTTTACATCCCCTTGATTCTTAATACTGTGTTTTTACCGGAATTTTTTTGGTGATAGTTGTTAAGGAGTCACCTGTTTGTCCTGAACAGTTAAACTGCCTGCTGTTCCAACTTTCCAACTATGACTGTAAGACTTTGAGATCCATCTTTTCATATTGAGGACAACTGAGGGACTCGTATGCAACTATTACAGAAGGTTAAAATGCTCACTGATGCTTCAGAAGGAAAAACTATGCATTAAGATCCGGGAAGTGAAAACGTTTTAACTTATTTTGCCTTCTGGGAAACATGTAACTATCTTCTGTAGCCTCTGAAGGGAAGTACTAAATAATAAAAAAAAAGATATTTTAGGCAAAATAAGAAAAATATACACATCCTCCATTCTGTTAAAAAGTTTTCACCCCCCAGCTCTTAATGCATCGTTTTCCCTTCTGGAGCATCAGTAAGCATTTGAACCTGGAAAACCAAACAATTTGTGGGACCTGAATGTTTTTTTCTTAAGAATACCAGACAGTTTAACTGTTCAGGACAAACAAGCAACTTATGAACAACTTTCACTAAACAAAAAAAAAATTCAGGTAACAACATAGTATTAAGAATCAAGCATTTGTAAACTTTTGAACAGGGTCAATTTTATAAATCCAACTATTATTTTCAATTGTGGACTACATGTAAACGTCTTTTATGTGAAATATCTTATTCTGGTATAAAAAAACATGCATCTTGTATGATCCCTCTTATTTTGGTAAAATAATTAACATTTTGCAGATTCTGAAATGGGGATGTAAACTTGCCTAAATGAAGGAAATTTAACAAAGAAAATAAATATATTTAGCTTGGCCAGTAAAGGTTTGATTTGATTACTTAATCAAAGCTTATTTGCACTGAAGTTTTTGGAAGTCTTCAACACAAGAATCGTTCAGTTCAGCTCTTTAGTTTCATTTAACATTATTTCATGTAGGCTATTTTGAACTCTTTGGTAATTTATTTTCTTCATTACTTTGAATATGTCTTTGTTTCTGTCTACTTAGAAATATGGTTTATAGCAGGTGTTAACTGTGATCAACAACCCTTACTACTGAAGGGCGGGGTCGGGTGGGTTTGCTATAAACCATTAAAGCTTATTTGGTTAGAGAGAATAACCACCTCGCCCTTCTATTGTCAATCACAGTGTCAACACTCTCCACTACACACTACACTACACAACAGAGGCGTGCACAGACCTCTGAAGGGGCAGGGACGAAATTGCATTATGAGGGCAGAAATCGCGGACCGGGAGGGAGGCACGTAGACCGGACCGCAAAGGGGCAGGGGCATCCCTGGCCCACCCCCCTGTACACGCCAATGCCACACAACACCGGTCATTTACAACTCTATCCGGACCACTGCACACCTACAGTCCACAATAGCGCGCCAGGGGGGCAACTATACCGGCCTAACGTGCATTTACATACCACAGGGGGTCAACACGTGAAGCTGGGTGCAAACTCGTGCCGGTTAGCAGGTAAAGTTACAAGTTATAACAAAAAAAAAAAGTGTCAGTAAGACCGCAAAGTGAACAGGTACATTATCCGCCTAACTTCCAGATCTTTTTGAATCACCATGGCAACAGCTCCCGCCAAAAAGACGTCTGTATACTTCGAGTCACTTATTAACTTTAACACTTAATCACTGTTATAATATCAAAGGTAAAAACTGGCAGAACGGTAAGTTATTGAACTACTATTAGCCTAATTTTCATATTATCCCGCAGGCAAAAGGGAAAAAACTGCTAAAAATGAAGTATAAATACATAATTAAATCAGGTAAAGCTTGAAACATAAAAGGTTCATGGGTGTAGACAAACATTTTACCTATTAAATAAATATCAGTGTTTATTTAAATTTCTTATTGTTAATGAAATTAACATTTCACTCCTATTCAACCAACAGCAAGAAGGCTCGCAAAATAATGATGAACAGATGGAGAGGAGATCGATGGCCAAAATATCAAGTATCGGAAGAATATTAAAATCCAACATGAAAAAGAATAAATGTTGCTTTTGCATTTGTAGGAAATCTAAATCACCAAATTTTTGTTTTACAGCTGTGTTGGTGGTTACGACATATATCTCGAGCTAGCTGGCATGCTTCTATTCCATATAATCAGCTTCATTTTCGATGGGCGTGTGTACTCAGGAAACTACACAAAAAATCCCAGAAAGAGCGTAAGAGCGAGGCATACTTTCTTTACCGCTCTGCATTCCTGATGTTATATAGAAAACGTCCATTTTAAAATAGTACCGCTCAAATAAATATGTATGTGGATATGGCAAAAAATCGAAATAATCCTATATATGACAATAAAATGATCCTGTATATAAAAGGATATGCCGTTTTTGTCACTTTGACAGTGTCTGCATGATGAAAATATGTGCAATGAATTAATGCACCTGCACTGCAAAAAATGTTTTTCTTACTTGGTATTTTTGTCTTGTTTCCAATCAAAATATTTAAAGATTCTTAAATCAAGATACAAAAGAAAAATGACAAAAGGTATTTATTTTTTAAAGTGTATTTTTGTGTATAAAGTGTATAAGTTAAGTCAAACTTGACAAACCTGCCAGGTTTCCCTCATTTGTGGGTTAACATACTCAGAGTTTCCAATTAACTTCCTTTCTGAAACGGGCCACAGAAATTGAAATTTCGAAATGTTTCGAAACAGTTATGTAGTAAGTTATGTATATGCGTATATGTGTAAGCTCGAGGGTAGAGTTGATGTAATTTCCGGGCGCCCCCTCTCTTTCGCGGAATGTCATGGCGTTAAGGGGTATGTATTATCAGCTCCTCGGCACGTGTTTAAATATCGTTAATTACTCATCATTTATGGAATTTTTTGTGTGAAACGTCTTTGCTTGTTAACTTTTCTTCATTTAGAGATTAGAAATCCAAGTTATGAATGTCGTAAGAGTATGATTATTCTGAGTTTGATTTCGGGCAATGGCCGTCATTACAAGTGTGGTATGCTGAGTAACGTTAGTTTACTGGCATAAAATTGGCTTGAAGTTGGACGGCCGATATTCACAAATTTAGGGACCGTCTCTAAAGTTACATACGACATTACACACTTTTCTAATTTTAAAAGCATTTGAGAAGAATCACTTACACTCATGAAACCAACTGTAAAGTGTTCGTGTAGGTGTGAACTATAATGCACACCTTTTACATTATCAATATTTATTAAAATAAACTGTAAATAAGTTAAAAAAAAATCAGTACCGAATGGCCTTAAACACACAATATATAATATTTTAACATAATTCTCAAATGATATTGAGCTTTTAATTAGGATATATTTTGTTTTTCAGCCCATTCTGTACTGAAAAAAAATATTTTTTTACTTATGATTTAGAGTTAATTTTAATAAATATTAATAATGTAAAAGGTGTGCATTATAGTTCACACCTACACGAACACTTTACAGTTGGTTTCATGACTGTAAGTGATTCTCCTCAAATGCTATTGAGCTTTAAATTATGATATATTTTGGTTTAAGCTAATTCGGTACTGAAAAAAAACATTTATTTTACTTATGATTTATAGTTTATTTTAATAAATATTCAAAATATAAAAGGTGTGCATTATAGTTCACACATACATGAACTTTTTACATTTGGTTTCATGACTGTAAGTGATTCTCCTCAAATGCTATTGAGCTTTAAATTATGATATATTTTGTGTTTGAGCCCATTTGGTACTGAAATTTTTTTTTTTTTTTTTACTTATGATTTACAGTTTATTTTAATAAATAATAAAAATGCTAAAGGTATGCATTATAGTTGACACCTACATGAACACTTTATAGTTGGTTTCATGACTGTGAGTGATTCTCCTCAAATGATATTGAGCTTTAAATTATGATATATTCAGTACTGAACAATTTTCATTTTTTTTTACTTATGATTTACAGTTTATTTGAATAAATATTAAAAATCGAAAAGGTGTACATCATACCTGACACCTACATGAACACTTTACAGTTGGTTGTGTGACTGTAAGTCATTCACTTGAAATACTATTGAAGTTTAAAAAGTATACCAATGTCGTATGTAACTTTAGAGATGCAAATCAAATTGCAAATATGCAACTTCCAACATCAAGCCAACTTTATGCCAGTGCTTAGTTTTGTTATTTAACGATGCATTCTTTGGTTAGTTTGAAAGTTTCGTCTGTGTTAGGAGTTATACATTTATGATTGACTGAACTTATATCTTTACCTTTAATGATCCATGAGCGGTTGAATGCATTTTCTATTAAATGAATATACATTGAAAAAGTGTGTAATGATTGACAGGCACGGCTAGACCAGAGATTCTCCCTTTTCTGATGGTGTCTGTTATGTTTCAATGCAGGTAAGTAAATGGATCATTATAGTATTGTTTATTTTTCTGTATTTTCCTTTCTCTTAACATTATATTATCATTATTGTAGTGTCAAAGTTTGTTATAATGCACGCTGTCTTTCGTGGAATGTCATGGCGTTAAGACGCACAGCTAGACCAGAGATTCTCCATCTTGTCTGATGGTGTCTGTTATGTTTCAATGCAGAAACCAAGAAGCCGAAAGTAAATCATGACAACTGCATCATTGTGTGAAGTCTCTTTTATTATCAACGCACACAACACAGAAGCAAATCCACTACACTTGCCCCATTACTTATTTTGTACTTTGGTTGTCATTTTAGCTGGAGGGGATTAGTCAGTGAAGTCAGTTTTTATAAGTGTGCAGCTAACCAGAATTCAGAACAAACTTGCTGTGAAATTATAGCAGTCTGGACAGCAGAGTCAGTGACCTGGTCAAAACAGTGTGAGAGTATGAGAAAAATCAAAGGGCAAATACAGGAGCGAGGATACTGGGGGAGTAAAACAGAGTTTATTTTAGCTGTGGCAGGGATTGTGATTGGACTGGGTAATGTCTGGAGATTTCCCTACCTCTGCTACAAGAATGGAGGAGGTATATAAACTAAATACACAAATATTTGTTTGTTGGAGATAAATTAATATTATACCTTTTTTATATAATATTTATTTATATATAAATTTTAATAATTTACTATTGCACTTTTGTGTTTTCAGGGGCGTTCCTGATACCCTACCTGGTGTTTGTGATTACCTGTGGGGTGCCTCTATTTCTGCTAGAAACCTCTATGGGACAGTACACACAGGAAGGGGGCATTACTTGTTGGCGTCGCCTTTGCCCACTGGCTGAGGGTCAGAATATTTAATCAAATTTTTATGTTTTTTTTTTTTTATCTATTACATTTTGTACAGGCAAAATGAAAATTTAACTTACATTTGCCATTTCCTAGACTAATTTTATAATGAAAATTAAAAAACACCTTTAACGCTTTGCAAAATGAAAATGAAAATGTATTACCCAAATTGATATGGTTAAAATGTCCAAGCAAAAACTGTAGCAAAATTATCATTTAAAGGTCCCATATCGTCAAAATCAAAATTTCCTGGCTTTTTTCATGATAACTAAGGTCTAGGGGCTATCTAACTACCATATGAGTTTCAAAACAGTCAATCCACAGTAAACTGCACACAGCCTGCTTAAAGTAGCTGTTCATTTTCACAAGCAGCTGTTCATTTTCACAAGCAGCTGTGACTTCCGTAACGATGTGACGTCCGATCGACTCAAGTCACCGCCTTCAGTCACCAACCAACGTCCCACCCTCCTTTTGTCAAACCCCCAGACAACAACGCATCCATTCCATTATTGAGCAACAACAACACGAAAACAAGTGGAGAAAACCCTGTTCAGTCTATAGATGTCAAGCTACGATCATTACACAGGCTTCAGAACAACGTGAATATAATGCCTCGTTTCCACTGAGTG
Source organism: Garra rufa (assembly GCF_049309525.1). NCBI lineage: Eukaryota > Metazoa > Chordata > Actinopteri > Cypriniformes > Cyprinidae > Garra > Garra rufa. Next base: position 25,967,192 of record NC_133362.1, on the reverse strand, counting down.
GTACGGTACGGTACGGTACAGTACGGTACAGTACGGTACGGGTCGGGTCGGAAAACCATGAATTGGCTAGCGTTTCCACTGCAGACAGTACCCTTACTTGATAGGCGTGGTGTATGGCGGAAAGTAGTGATAACGTCACTTGATAGACGTGGTGTATGACAGAAAGTAGCTTGACGTCATTCTCGCGCAAAGAAGAAAGCTAAGACCGCAAACATCAATGGAGGACATTCGCGAGTTATGTTTCGCGGTGGCATTGTTTTGCAAGGTGTTGTGTGTGTTTTAAAAATGACGCCTCTTGTGTTGCGTTGTCGTTCTGTAGCACGCGCAAGTGACGATTCTCTGTCAACCAATCAACGCTCTGCAGTGAGTCTAGCTCCACCCTTTAGTACCGTTCCACTGTGCTAGGTACCACAACGGAAGGGTACCCAAAAAGTGGTACGGTACAGTTCGGCATTTTGGTACCATTCACAACTTTTGATAGTGGAAACGCAAATAAATGCGTACCGTTCCGTTCCGTACCGTACCGTACCGCTCAGTGGAAACGAGGCATTAGAGACCAGCGGCACGTCAACTTCAGCCTCTTTCACACAGCGATTTCGGTAAATACACGGATAATGTGTGTGTCCCACGATTTGTTCCGGAATTGTTTCATTTGGTTCATTCACAGTTGTTTTCCGGAATCTGTGCGTGCTTTACACACAAACCATAAAGACATGTGACGTTTGGATGTGAGATGTAATGCGACGCGTACGTTTCACTAAACTGAAACTAACCTGAACAAACTGTGCTTCAGCGCTGATAGTGAGGAGCTGGCTCTGCCCGATCGCCGCTTCATTCCACTTTGCACGTATTTTTTCGTTGTGAAGAGTCGCTTGATAACGTGCATCATTACTACAACACTGCCTTTATGGCTCTGGCTTTTGTTCACACAGCGCTCGTTCCCGTAATTTTCCAGAATCAGCGCGCATTGTGAAAGGGGCTTTACTGAAGCAACAGTTATGTAGCTTACTGCATTCGGTGTTTGAAAAAGAAAAAAACATTAATGATCATTCTGAAATATCCTGTTGAGTATCAGCAGGCTAGGTTCTCTTTATTGCTCTGAGCTCGCTTACAGCATACATGACCGTAGTTACCTGTGATTGGCTTGGCTGTGCGTCACTCAGAAAACAACAGGCCAATCAGAAGAGAGGCTCATGAATATTAATTAGATGGGCCAAAATCGACCTGTTTTTGACAGAGCTCCTAAAAAAGGAGCTGTAAAAATATATTGAGATGGATTTTGGCACTTATACCGCAAATATATATTCTTAAGGACATCAACAACTAAAATAAACCTCCAGAAATGTGTACAATATGGGACCTTTAAATGCAATTTTTTCTAAATGCATTTAGACTCAGAGGTACGACACTTAAGATTGCATTTTCATCATAATACCATGTGAGAACTGTAGCAAAATGCAGTGTCTTCACGTTAGGTCATCAATACGGAAGTCGGCCATTGCGGAACATAAACATAAACAGTGTCATTGAACCGCATGGAACTAGTGCATGGCTTGGCGAAAAAACAAAGAAAGGAAAGTAATTCACTATGTCGGGATAAGAAATAGAGGAAGGAATAATTAGTAGTAAATTAGTAGAACAGCGTCTTCGGTCCATGCTGCTGTTGACATATGAGTATTGCCGCAATGGCCACACATCCGGGTAACTGACCAAAACTTGACGTAGCCTAGGTGCAAACCCTCTATAGCAAAAGGGTAGCTAAATGTTTATTTAAATGTCCCTTTTTAACTTAAATTCGTTGACACGTACACTTTAGATGTATAGGAAATGCAAATGCAAGTTATATAATTAAATTTTCATTTTGCACCAAACGTTGCACATGTGGTATGGATAAATATAAATTTAAATACAGAAACACATTGCCGTTTTACAAATTGCTTTGCCATTTTGCACACTGGATTTCAAATTGAATATTGCTACCCATATGCTTCAATAAGACGGTGTACCAATCAAGATAATGTTATTCATCCATACAGAAATCTATGGCAGCGCCTACATCTGCATGTTAAAATTTGGTGAAATTTGGCACTGAAACTCTTTAGTTGACTGCTGAACAATGCTGATCAATGTATCTGTTTCCTTTTGTCAGGTATTGGCTACGCAGGACAACTGATTATTCTTTACAATTGCATGTATTACATCATCATTCTGGCCTGGGCGTTTTTCTACCTCATCTTCTCTTTCAGCTCCCAACTGCCATGGGCCAGCTGTGACAACACCTGGAACACAGGTGAACATTTGAAACAAAACTCACAACATCTACTGAATATCATACATGAATATGCTGGACCAGTAATTTGCAAACCTTTTTCCCCCCGTCTCTGTCTTAGATGACTGTGTGAATCTTGCTGCAAATAATCTGACCCTCAACCAGACAATGCTGATTAATTCAACTTCTTCAGTTACTGAGTTTTGGAGGTAAATAAATAAGCATAAATTATATTACAGTGAAATCAATTCTTGCAAGGACATTATATATTAGCAATTTGTGTATATATATATATATATATATATATATATATATATATATATATATATATATATATATATATATATATATACATTAGGGGTGTGACGAGATGTGTCCCGCGAGATCTGACTGGTCTCGCGAGAACGTGATGATATCATGGCAAAACATTTTGCAATGTTTACATTAGGGCTGCATGACTAATAGTTATAAAAATATCACGATCTCTATTCAAACACCCATGCGATCTTATTCATGAATGACTGTGATTCAGCATTGTCTGTTACAACTGTTTCAGGCGCTCCACTGACGCTTACCATGTGAATGTTATTGAAGACATTCGAATCTGCATTCTTACTGCTGTGGTTTCAGAAAGCAACACAAACAGTCTTTTTAACCACATAATCATCATCATGTCTTTGTTACAGACATTTAAATAACATAAGTACTGGGATAAAAGCTTATAGTTTGGATATACACACTTATTGTCTACAGTAGCGATCAAAAACGAAAGTATAACAGGTATGTAGAGTAACGTTTATTCTCTTCACCAGGAGAGGGCGACAACTGCACGTTTAAAAAAATATTTGTCATTGAATTAAACATTAGAGATTCCAATAGTGAAAGTCTTTATTAATTGAGACAAGGGCTCCTTCATTTTTTTTAGTTTTTTTTTTTTTCCAGACTTAAGCAATGAACATTATTTCAGAACCAATAGTAAATTATGTCATTTTGTTTAATTTTCTAATCCTTTTTTTCTTCAGAATCGTGATCTCCAGTTTATAAAAGAAAATTGTTTTTCAGTTTACCCAGAATCATGCAGCATTTTTATTACTGCATATAATTCATTAAAATATAAGTTTAATTTCATAAAGTACAAGTTCATATCAAAATGCACCTACATTTTTTTTTTTTTTTGCATTTTGTGTTTTTTGTTGAATAAAATACTATTGTCCCCTATATATTTCATCATTGAGGATTTATTTAAAAAAGTTAAAAAATCTCGTCTCGTCTCGTTCTCGTGAGCCCAAAATCTCGTCTCGTCTCGTCTCGTCTCGTGAGATAAGTGTCTCGTCACACCCCTAATATACATACATATATACATACACTGACCAAAATTATAAATGCAACACTTGTTTTTTGCCCCCATTTTTCATGAGCTGAACTCAAAGATTTAAGACTTTTTCTATGTACAGTCGTGGCCAAAAGTTTTGAGAATTACATAAAAATTGGAAATTGGAAAAGTTGCTGCTTAAGTTTTTATAATAGCAATTTGCATATACTCCAGAATGTTATGAAGAGTGATCAGATGAATTGCATAGTCCTTCTTTGCCATGAAAATTAACTTAATCCCAAAAAAAACTTTCCACTGCATTTCATTGCTGTCATTAAAGGACCTGCTGAGATCATTTCAGTAATCGTCTTGTTAACTCAGGTGAGAATGTTGACGAGCACAAGGCTGGAGATCATTATGTCAGGCTGATTGGGTTAGAATGGCAGACTTGACATGTTAAAAGGAGGGTGATGCTTGAAATCATTGTTCTTCCATTGTTAACCATGGTGACCTGCAAAGAAACGCGTGCAGCCATCATTGCGTTGCATAAAAATGGCTTCACAGGCAAGGATATTGTGGCTACTGTAGTGCATGGAGCCCATCAGACATTGAAATAACTAGTTATATTCCTTAAATAACTTCTCCCCCGATCTACGTTTAACACCTACTTGCTATGAGGCAAACCTCTGGTTACTATCCAACTCATACCCCAACATCAAGATAAGACTCTTTACAGCCTACAGGAATGCAGCGAGATACACTCTCCTTATTCAGACATACAGTTCCACATAGAGTTATATAGAAATGTACATGATCAATGTGTTACCTTTTCTTATATTGTTGTTTCTGTTATATATGTCTGTCTCAAAACATTAATCCCCAATAGGTGAATTATTGTATGTGCCAATACTCACATTTAGAATCACTCATTCAACCGAGATGATACATAGATCATGTTTGGTGTCTATATGAGCTGCATTTATGATCCCCTAAAAGTTAATGTTTGTGGCATCTTAATAACTCCTTGCTTGATAGGTATTATTGAACTTTTGGAAGTTTTGTGGCAAAACAACCAATCAGCTTCCACATGCGAAACACCACTGTGGAAGACAAAGACTTTCAATCTTCCCTCACCTAGGGCTCACCTAGCATTGGCCATGAGGCCTAGTGTTCTGGAACCATGCTTTGAAAAGCCATGAAAAGCCATGTTTTATGTACGTTGTCTAAGTGCGATCGTTTGTAAGTAGAATAGTTTAATAAACAACCATATATTCACATATAATGATTCTCTGTGCTGAATGCTCACATTACAAAAGTCACTTAAAACTGTGTTCGATCTCATATTGCTACCTTAAGCCCTATTTTGTTCAATTGTTTTAACTCCGTTCTGATTAGTAAAACACGTTGCCGTGACAACGAGCTGACGTAAGAGTAATGGATATCACTGAAGAATTTGCTGGACAAAGAAACAAGTCGATATCATCATTACTGTTACTAATCAGAAACTGGAAATTGCGTATATTTAATGACGATTATTATACACAATTTCCTGTGAGTTAAACTACTTTCCCTGACTGAAATGTATGTTTTAAATAACTCATTTCATTCTATTCATTGGTCAAAAAGACCTGGGGCCTCATTTATAAAGACTTGCGTAGAAACCATCCTTGATTTTATCTAAGAACTTTTCTGATTTGATCGTAAGAGCGATTCAGAGAAAACGAACGCACCACGAAATCCATGCGTGCGCCAGTCATTCGGTTATAAATCACAAATGATCGTGGAATTGTGTGCAGCTGAATGTTCCGCCGTCGAAATGCCCCTGCTTAATTAATTAACATATAAAATGAGCTCATTCCTAAAGCCAAAACTCTGTGACAATAGCAAGAAAAAAGAAGCGCAAGAAATCAAATTATAGTGAGGCTGAACTATCTGCAAGTGCTTGTAATTATATTTCAGTACATCACAGAAACAACTGAAACAAAGATCTAAAAGCAGTTTAGCAGCAAACTTTGTGAAAACTAATATTTGTGTCATTCTCAAAACTTTTGGCCACGACTGTACACAAAAGGCCTATTTCTCTAAAATATTTTTCACAAATCTGTCTAAATCTGTGTTAGTGAGCACTTCTCCTTTGCTGAGATAATCCATCCACCTCACTGGTTTGGAACATCATGATGCTGATTAGCAGGGGTTAAATTGGGATTTGTTATGTGGGGGGGCTCTATGGTGGCAGGCTATATATATATATATATATATATATATATATATATATATATACAGTATATATATTATTTATTCTGAAGCAATATTCTCTTCGGTTTTCAATCAGCTTTGACATATATCTGCATTTTTTTATATATATGTGACCCTGGACCACAAAACCAGTCATAAGGTAAAATTTTACAAAACTGTATACAGCATATGAAAGCTCAACAAATAAGCTTTCTATTGATGTATGGTTTGTTAGGATAGGACAATATTTGGCCGAGATACAACTATTTGAAAACCTGGAATCTGAGGGTGCAAAAAAATCAAAATGCTGAGAAAATCACCTTTAAAGTTGTCCAAATTAGGTTCTTAACAATGCATATTACTAATCAAAAATTACATTTTGATATATTTATAGTAGGAATTTTACAAAAAATCTTCATGGAACATGATCTTTACTTAATTTCCTAATGATTTTTGGCATAAAAGAAAAATCAATAATTTTGACCCATACAATGTATTTTTGGCTATTGCTACAAATATACCCCAGCGACTTAAGACTGGTTTTGTGGTCCAGGGTCACATATATTAATTCAAGGCATTTTTTTCATTTATATTTCCTAATACTTGATGTTTCATTTAAAATTCTTACATTTGATCTATAAATTCTATGACATAATATAAAATATGAACAACTGAATGAAACAATGTTAGGATTGTTTTGATATACACAAGAAATTAAACCAAATTAAAACACTAGTAGGTGATGGCAAGTGTCTAATGAGTGAATTGTTCAACGATTCGTTGTTCGATTCAGTTCGACTGATTTATCAGATGTTTGTGCATTGGAGAATGAAACTTTGACTCAACTGATTTGTTCAAGACAAATTACAAAACAAATTATTCAGCAATGAATCGTCTGGTTGCTCTGAAATGCGCTTTGGGTTAGCTGTCTTTGAAATAATTTTTGCTGCTGAAAAAGAACTGAACGCTGAATGATTCTCCGCAATCTGTCATGAAATCGGCCGTTTTTTTTTCTTTCTTCTGTAGAGCCGTTTTGAACTTACTGTTTGAATGCATTCATTTACTTAATTCTTAGACTGAAAAGTTTAAAGGGGTTCACCGGTTTAAAAATACCACTTTAAGGTATTGTTTTCATTATAATGTATTGATTCAAATTGGTAATCAATAATTATTTTTTCATCTGCGCGCCTCCTCTGACGGAGCGGGGGCGTGGGCCCATCAGGCGCAATCATTAAACATATTTAAAAGGAAGCCGGCGCCACGACCGCATCACATTTCCATCCACCTATTTTTATGCGCATTTTGGAATATCGCATCAAAAATCTCTGGATGGAAACGCGAAAATGTGCATAAATTCTAAAAATGCGCATAAAAACTTATGCGCACAACTGAGTAGGATAAACTTTTTATCCGATAAGAATAAATGCGCATAAACTACAATGGAAACACTTTTACCGAATAAATTCATCCATGCGTTTAAAAAAAAAATCATGTGATTCTGCACTGATAGAACGTGATAACTCGAATAACCAGCAGACCCATCTTGTCTCACAGCATCAGAAATGTTGTATTGGTCATTCTGAAATGTTTCCATCACCAGTTTTGTCACTTGCCCACCACGTTTAGATTTTTTCATAGTGATAAAAATCATGTAGTTCAGTTAGAGAAACAGTGCAATTAAAAACTGAACACAGCTGCTCAACAGTCGCATCAAAGATCACAATACCCAGCCCTAATGGCCAGTATACTCACCGGACATGTCACCCATTGATCATGTTTGGGATGCTCTGGATCGGCGTATACGACCGGCGTGTTCCAGTTCCTGTCAATATCCAGCAACTTCGCACAGCCATTAAAGAGGAGTGGACTAACATTCTACAGGCCACAATTAACAACCTGATCAACTCTATGCGAAGGAGATGTGTTGCACTGCATAAGGCAAATGGTGGTCACACCAGATACTAACGTTTTCGGACCCCCCAATACAGTAAAACTGCACATTTTAGAGTGGCCTTTTATTGTGGCCAGCCTAAGGCACACCTGTGCAATAATCATGCTGTCTAATCAGCATCTTGATATGCCACACTTGTGAGGTAGATGGATTACCTGGGATTTAGACAGATTTGTGAACAATATTTGACAGAAATAGTGTACATAGAAAAAGTCTTAGATCTTCAGCTCATGAAAAATGGGGGCAAAAACAAAAGTGTTGTGTTTATAATTGTTGTCAGTGTATATATATATTGTTCTCGCTCTTTTCAAATTGCATAGAAACAGAGTGCTGGTTCTCTCTGACGGTATTGAACAGGTCGGAAAGATCAACTGGGAGCTTTTGCTGTGTCTCATTGTAATGTGGATCATTTGTTATTTCTGCATCTGGAAAGGAGTCAAATCTACAGGCAAGGTAAGCAAGAATATCTTTAAAAGGCATCTAGTATGCAAAATTCACTTTTACATGTTGTTTGAACATGAATGTGTTAACATCGGGACCGAATGAGGTGCTAGACAAGATTTTTGCGCCGATTCTCAGGAGGGGATTTGGGGCAAAATCGGGCTAAAAATCCTGTAGTGTGAGCCAGGCTTAACAGCGTAGACCCAAACAGCAGTATTGGTGCTGTATATTACACTGCTGTCACCTAATACTCCGATCTAATATAAACGTGCATTTTCTTTCCAAGCTGTTTAACTTTGCAGACTTAACCGACTGTGTTTTTGTAACTTATGCATGTTTTTAACATACAGTAAGCTTGTGTGTGAAAGAAAACTCATATTAGTTTAGTAGGGAGGACTGAGGGGCAATTGTAACACACTCAGTTCCTCCAATGAGAAACAAGCTAGAGTGATGCCACTTGATTTGCACATGCTCAGTAGGATTCTCTCTCTGTCTGTGAAAAAAGTAGCATGGTCATTTCACCTCAGCAGAATTGTTAAACAAAATACTGATTTTGAGGTATAAAACTAACTTTTTGGATGTACAGTATTTTTCTTCTGCTGTCTAAAGCTTTTTAAACTTACATAGATTTTATCTCTAGGTTATTGATAAAAACAACCTATGCTAATATAGGTGTGGCTGGCTAGCATACGCAATTTAATCATGGCTGCAACATCGGGGGCAATTGTGACATTGTTGAGCTGTTCAGGAAATGGAGGCGGGGAGCAGCTCATTTGTATTTAAAGAGACATGCACTAAAACAGTGTTTCTGCTTCTACCTAAACAGGCATTTTCAAAATGATATAATAAATGATCTGTGGGGTATTGTGAGCTGAAACTTCACAGACACCTGAAATTTATATTGCAACATGTAAAAAGGGGCATAATAGATTTTATGTAAAAATTCTAATTTTTAAACTTTGCTTGTTCGGCCTGTTGTCTTCTGCATTTTTTATAAGAAATTGCATTTCCATTTATTATTTGTGTTCTGATTGTCAGTACAGTTTTTTGCTTCTTAATTGATAGGAAAATAGTTATATATGTTGAGGAGACAGATGCATAATTTTGGCCCTTTCTCATTGTCCTCGTAGGTGGTGTATTTCACAGCCACATTTCCTTATGTGATGCTGCTTGTGTTGCTGATTCGTGGGTTGACTCTTCCTGGAGCTCTGCAGGGGCTTGTGTTTTACCTGTACCCTGAACCGGCCCGTCTCTCTGACCCACAAGTAACCCCACCATCTTAACCCTTATGCAAAGACTACATCATTTTATAGTATAAAGAGATATAATTTTATGCCGGTATAAAATGTTCATGTTGTGATTAATTGCTAATGTTTTTGATCACGGTAAACGGTATTATCACGATATTGAAATTTAGTTGCCAAAAAGTGTTGTCATAATACAGTATAACAGGTTTTGTAACAAAAATATCTGAACAGTTAAATACAATAAATCAACACACAATAAATGTATAGAGTAAAAAATTAAAGTGCAACAGCGTTTGCTCTTTAGTGCCATCTGGTGTAAGAGAGTGAATGTGCACTTTCATCCATGTGCTTCTCATCCGTGCTTGTTTACATCAGACTGCACACACGTCTTCAGCACAGCTTACAGTGGTGTTGTGCATTTAACCAGTTAATGGAAAAAGTATTCTTAAAATGCATTCAAATTTAATAACAATAATTATTATTAAATAATTATTTTTGGTATTACAAAGTGCCCATGATAATAATACCATGCATGTTCATTATCGTGATATATCGCATTATCGAATACCAGGAATACCTGTCTATTCTATTCAACTGCATTCACAACCAATACATTTTTTTTTTTTCTGTAAGTAGCCAAACAAAATTATTTATCATTAGTTATTTAAATAGCATTAACAGATTACCATTCTTGAGCCCATTCCCCAAGTATTTACTCCCTTGTGTTGTGCATTTAGGTTTGGATGGAAGCAGCAGCTCAGATCTTTTTCTCCTATGCTTTGGGTACAGCCTGTCTTACTGTATTAGGCAGCTACAATAAATATAACAACAACTGCTACAGGTTTGTTTGGTACTGTTGTATAATTTCCATTATCTTTGTTTTTGGTATCTGCCTCAAAGATTGATTTTTAGCATATCTTAGGGGGGGGTATAGGAGCGTCAAAGTCACATGAAATAATCACTGAGGTGCCTCAGGGGTCTGTGCACAATGATTTTTGTATCAAGGACTTGTTTGTATTTATTGTATAATCTATGTTTTCGTTATCAGGGACAGCTTATGGCTTTGTCTGCTGAACAGCTGTACTAGTTTTGTAGCTGGTTTTGCTGTGTTCTCAGTCCTGGGCTTCATGGCTCAAAAGCAGGGTGTCCCTATTGACGATGTGGCAGAATCAGGTACTGCTCTAAATACGAAATGAAAGATTTTCTTTCTTTCTTTCCTTCCTTTCTTCTTTCTTTCTGTCTGTCTGTCTTTCCTTTCCCTTCCAGGACTCAACACTAAGGATTTTTTCTACTGGCCGTGATTCAAATTTTTACTTGCCCTGCCAAAATTTTCAGTGGCCTCACATAAAAAGTTGATGGAATAGAATAAAATTATAGTCGTTTTCATTGTTTCTAATAAATGTAACCTTTACAAATAAGGTCATGACACCAAAAACTACATAACCATCGGGCAGTCCTTATTGTCGAGCCCTGCTTTCTTTTTCTTTCTTTCCTTTCCTTTTCTTTCAGGTCCAGGACTAGCGTTCATAGCTTATCCACAGGCAGTAGCTATGATGCCTTTCCCACAGTTGTGGGCTGTTTGTTTCTTCATTATGATTATTTTGCTGGGGTTAGATACACAGGTGAGCTAAAACTCAATCCTACACACAGAGATGTAAAACATTAGTCATGAGCATTTCACTTTGTGTTTCACTCAAAAGTGTTTGACTATTTACATGCACTTGTGTTCTGCTGCACCCCCCCAAGTTTGTTGCAATGGAAGTTTTCATGACATCAGTGATGGACCTATACCCCATGGTGCTACGCAAAGCTGGACGTCGAGAAATATTCCTCCTGCTTTTCTGTCTGTTTTGCTTCTTTAGCCAACTTGTCATGGTTACAGAGGTTTGTGTATGTGAGAGAAAGACAGAAATGTACAGAATTAGTTGTAACAAAAAGTAAAAATAAAAATTGATTAATTTAAAATTAAATGCCTTTCTTTTTTTAATTTCAAAATTAAACAGGAAATGCATGGAAAACAACATTGCACTTCATACTTCCTAACCTTTAACACTCTATGCTGTATACTGTTACAAGCTACTACTTTTGAAAATAGGAAGCAATGTACAGTAAATTATGAATTGCATTGTGTCTTGCAGGGGGGAATGTATGTATTCCAGTTGTTCGACTACTATGCCTGCAGTGGAGCCTGTCTTCTTTTTCTCTGTGTGTTTGAGTCTCTGGCCATAGGTTGGATCTTTGGTGAGTTGCAAAATGAAGAATCACATGTTTCTGATCTTTTGATATGAAAGTGTTGTAAAAGGAAAGATTTTTTTTTATTTGGATTCTTCTTTTGTAAAAAGAAGGATTCTAACATTCGAAAAGAGCAACTTGAAGATTTCTTGAGCATTTTTTAAACTGATCATAGGCAAAATGATGAATTTCGACTATAAGTTGAAAATCAGTTATGCTCAATTCTTCTCTACAAACCACAGGGGCTGAGAGGATGTTTGACGTCATTGAAGACATGACTAAGTCACGGCCCAATTATATATTCTTACTGTGTTGGAAATACCTGACTCCTCTTGTATCCCTCGTGAGTGCCTCTGCATTTCATTTATCTGTTCAATTTTCACAGATTTCTGTATTTGTCAAAAAGCCTACAAATGTCTTAATGGTCATTATTTTATTATCGGCTAAAACTATTTCTCTCATTTGTCTGATCTCATTCTCCTTTTTCTACCAATCTCAGGTGTCTTTTGTCTGTTCTCTTGTACAGTACAAACCCCTCACCTTTAACCGCTGGTATGTGTACCCAGACTGGGCGTATGCACTAGGCTGGTTACTGGCCCTTTCCTCCATTCTATTGGTGCCTGGATGGGCACTTGGACGACTGTTTGTTGAGAAAGGAAGCTTAAAACAGGTGAGACTTAAACATGTTTACCCCTGATATATCAATGAATGATTCAGATAAATAAGCCACTGAGATCTCAGGAAGGCAGGGATGTTCAACTATTTTACCAAAGCTAAATTGCCTAACCAAGAATAAATCAACCTAAAATGTTATGTTGTTTCACCCTCTGTCGTGACAGCGCTGGCGTCACCTGTGCAGACCTGACATAAACCTCCCTTTAACTTGTAAGCAACAAACTGAAATACAAGAAAACACAATCATCGAAGAGATAGAAGACGTAGCTACACAAACTAACACAATGTAAGAGATTTTTTGAATATACTGAAAAACAGATTTTTTTTTCACTACTACTGGAGGTCCTTTTTTTGTTTTCTGATCTTTGTAATATAATCAGCTATTCACATAATCAGCTGTTATTGTACTGTCACTGTACTTGCACACCTTGTACAATGTTTTATTATTTTTTTAATCATTTAACTGTCACCGTCCCATATACGGGACGCCTAAGTTTACTTCACCATATTGCAAATAAATCCTTATCTAATCATCAAAAACTATATATCATTGGAAAGGTCTCCTAAATAGATGTTTTGTGTTACAAATTATGTAGGAAAAGTAATAGATTAATTTATGACAAGAGTGCACCTTAAAAATCTACATCATAACAGGAGTTCTGACCTTTGTCACGAAAAGACTTTCTTTGTTGCCTTTTTCCCTATCACGCTTCAGAAATCATAAATTATTTCAACTGAAAACATAAAATGTGACCCTGGACCACAAAACCAGTCTTAAGTCGCTGGGGTACATTTGTAACAATAGCCAAAAATACATTGCAGGGGTCAAAATTATTGATTTTTCTTTTATGCCAAAAATCATTAGGAAATTAAGTAAAGATCATGTTCCATGAAGATTTTTTGTAAAATTCCTACTATAAATATATTAAAATGTAATTTTTGATTAGTAATATGCATTGTTAAGAACTTAATTTGGACAACTTTAAAGGTGATTTTCTCAGTATTTTGATTTTTTTTGCACCCTCAGATTCCAGATTTTCAAATAGCTGTATCTCAGCCAAATATTGTCCTATCCTAACAAACCATACATCAATAGAAAGCTTATTTATTGAGCTTTCATGTGATGTATACATCTCAGTTTTGTAAAATGTAACCTTATGACTGGTTTTGTGGTCCAGGGTCACAAATGTTAAAATGCATCAGTTTGGACAAAGAGATAGAAAGAGAATATTTTGTTTTAGGTGTTAACATAAACAGTATTTTGAATAATTGACAAAGTTGAGAAAGTTCCTGTATCAATCACTTTTGTGTGTGTGTGTGCCTATAAAAGGTTATTGTGTCACAATCTATAAAAATGCATGAAAACCTACTACTAGTAATTTTGGCTTTTGTCCTCTTCATCTGATATACAACCTATATTTAAAGATATCTATTCTTTTTTTTTTTCTCATAAATCATCTGAATTTATGTTTTATAAGACTGTTTCCTTGCTATTATGGTCAGTGGTGTAGTTCGGAAAAGCCTTACAACTGTTTAAACTCAGCAGCTGCAAGTTGTGCGAAATCAAATGTTCTTGAAATTATTTACTTTGCAGTACATCATTTACCTGAGGCACACTAAGCATCATATTAAAATATACATTTTGTAATCTGTTGGACATCCATAAAACCTTTCAAATTCAGAAACATTTCTTTAGATTTTTAAAATGTTCTTCAAAATGGTTCTTTTAAGAACTGCTCACTGAAAGGTTCTTTGGGGAACCAAAAATGGTTCTTTTATGGCATCACTGCCAAGGGAACCTTTATTTTGAAGAGTGTAGGGTCACAGGTGACTAATCCCAGCATGACCTGTCCATTACAGGACTAACACACAGGCATACACACAAAAACTGCATATATGTGGATTGTGGCACATCAGCACAGGAAGGACATAGAAACTACACAGAAAGGCTAAGCTGGGAAATATGCAAAGCATTCTCAAAGAATGCTCACTTTATAGTTACTGGACCTGTCAGTTTGTAACACATTTTAAGTGCACATTTTACTGCTACTGCTCTGTACAGTTTACCTTTTTGAGTAAAATATACAGTTGAGGTCAAAAGTTTACCCCCCCCCCCCCCTCAGAATCTGCAAAATGTTAATTATTTTAACAAAATAAGAGGGATCAATGCAAAATGCACATTATTGTTTATTTAGTACTGACAAGATATTTCGCATAAAAGATGTTTACATATTAGTCCACAAGAGAAAATAATATTTGAATTTATAAAAATGACCCTGTTCAAAAGTTTACATCCCCTTGATACTGTTTTTACCTGAATGATCCACAGCTGTGACAAGTGATAGTTGTTCATGAGTCCCTTGTTTGTCCTAAACAATTAAACTGCCCACTGTTCTTAAGAAAAATCCTTCAGGTCCTACAAATTATTTGGTTTTTCAGCATTTTTGTGTATTTGAATCCTTTCCAAAAATGATGTGATTTTGAGATCCATCTTTTCACACTGAGGACAACTGAGAGAATCATATGCAACTATTACAGAAGGTTCAAACACTCACTGATGCTCTAGATGCATTAAGAGCCGGATGGTAAAAACTTAAAGAGGACATGGCAGTTGTACAAATCATAGAACAGTGTTGACAATTCATTTCCGCACCGCGCTTTTTAATGATTGTGTGCGCGCGATCTGCACGTGATGTACGAGCTACTGTCTGTAGTGTGCGTTACAACGTACAATCACAATAAGCTGTTTAAAACGTGAATTCTCCTATACAATTTCAAGCATCCAGATGGTTTGTGGAGCGCTTTCAGAGTATGCATTTAATTATGATTTTAGCTGTTTTGAAACAGAGCGCAAATGTGGACTTCAAAGACCACCTTCATATCTCCAAAGAAATATTTCGTTTTATCATATTTACAAAAGAAAGATACAGCTTTACGATTACCTCCTCAGCTAAAGCTTGAGGAGAACTCAAACCAAGTCGCGCGCCGATTACCAACAAAACACAGACATTTGATGCTGTTTCACTTACCATCTGCAGTTATCAGAGGTGGGTAGTAACGAATTACATTTACTTCGTTACATTTACTTGAGTAAATTTTTGGGGTAACTAGTACTTTTAGAGTATATTTAAAGATAGGTACTTTTACTCTTACTCTAGTACATTTATAATGAAAAAACTTTACTTTTACTTCGCTACATTTGATGGCATTCCTCCGTTATTGTCCTCAGAAACGTGTTTTCATTTCATGTCTGATAAAACTGCGTTAATGCTGGTTTGTGTACAGCTGTTGCTATGGAATCCGTAATATTTCAGCGCTCCTAAAGCGCCCCCTCGTGACAGAGAATGAATTTTTCATTTCCAATACATTTTTTTCAGCTGTTTATGGACAAATGATTGCAATTATCGACCCATGTTTTTATGGAGCAAACACAGAGTTGTAAATGTAAAAAGTTAAGGTGCCTTCTAAAAATCTAAACAAGTACAGTAATATTTATGTTTTAAATAAATATAATAAATTATAAACTCAATTTATCCCTTTTAATGTTATAAAGGATGAAATGCCATAGTGTAACATATTTTGTTTTTGTGTGAAACTGTATCTGAATTTTAAATCATGCCATTTTTTGGCTTAATATTCTACTTTACATTGTCCAATCCCATTACTGTTTATTTTACTTTTGCAGATCTTAAAAAGGGTTATGAATTGCTTTAAATTAATATTTAAAAATTCTGCAGATACACTAAATGAAATAAATATAATGAAATAAAATTACTTCCTTGATATTTGTTTATATTTGTGTATTAAAAACATTTTTGATTAGACTCCTATCTGATTTTCTATATTTAAAAAAAGGTCTTTAAAAAAAAAAAAAAAAAGTTTTTTTATTTGGGCTAGTTATATTGATTTTCGGGCTACCAAAATCTGAAGAGTACCTGCCTGAAGGGCTACCAGAAATTTTGAAATTTTGCGAGCCCTGTATATATATATATATATAAACACCATACTTAGAGGTGTGTGGAAGCAAACAGTTTGAAATTCAGGGTTTTCACTTCATATCAATCAGATCAGAAGTAACTAGTAACTAGCTACTTGAATACTTTTTCCATCGGATACTTTTTTACTCTTACTCAAGTAACTATTAAGATTGTTACTTTTACTCATACTTGAGTAAATATTTCCATAAGTACTTGTACTTTTACTTGAGTACAGATTTTGGGTACTCTACCCACCTCTGGCAGTTATGAATCATGACTGGGATCTTTTATAGCTGGGGCCGCTCCATCTTTCAGTATCAAACGATGTGCAAATCCAGCGTCGAACTGGGCCTTGTTTATAAAACGTTCGTTAACAAACACACTTGCAAGCTCTATTTACTGCCCCAGAAAAAGAAATTGCATCGTTAACGAAGCTGAGCAAGGCTATCTTTGCCTTACAAGCAAAACCACACTTCTTTAGAGACATTCTTCCCTTGTAAGTCCCGTGCAGCAGTGCAACCGACTGAAGCGCGCTGATTGGTGTATGTGTGCGCGGGCGCGCTCTTTCAGGACAAATGCCCATACAAGGAGTTCCACCCTTCAGGGCGTCATGAAGAGCCATGATCGAGAAAAAAAAAATGTTCCGAAACTTGTAAAAGAAAAAAAAAACGGTATTCGGTATTATATATGTGTATTCGGCAAATACCCTTATACGTCCAAATCGTTTTTTGAAATGTATGCCATGTTTAGCATGAGAATCCAACTCTGTGTAAATAACTTAACATGCATGAAACAGCATTGGACCCCCCCCCCCTCTCCTGCCCTCTTTATGACGCCATACCAAAGTGTCTCACATATTTTGTTTTAAATACGTAATGTCTCCAATTTAAAGGACTCACCGTCACTGCTGACATATTATGCCATAAATATCAATGTAAATACAAAGAACACTTGCACACATGTTACAGGGGGATCATATTTAGCAATAAGAATATAATGTGATTTACCTCAGAAAAGACAATCATGCATTTTGGCGCACACATTAACCTATAACCTACCAATATAGAATTTACTTTGTTTTTCTGAATTATTGCTTGAACTAACTTTTTCCATATATAGATAACATTTGTTTTTCTGTAGTATTTACTTTACCACAGAATCATAAATTTAACTTATTTTGCCTTATATTTACACATCTTCATTCTGTTCAAAAGGTTACACCCCCAGCTCTTAATGCATTGTTTTGCATACAATCAAATTTCATACAATGTTGAAAAGGGTTCAAATACACAAATATGCTGAAAAACCAAAGAATTGGTCGAACCTGAAGGATTTTTCCAAAGAACAATAGGCAGTTTAACTGTTCAGGACAAACAAGGGACTCATGAACAACTATCACTAAACAAAAAACACAGTTGTGGATCATTCAGATAACAACACAGTTTTATAAATTCAACTATTGTTTTCTCTTGTGGACTATGTAAACATCCTTTATGTGAAAGATCTTATTCAGGTTAGTACTAAATAAAAAAATAGCATGAATTTTGCAGATTCTGAAAGGGGAGTGTAAACTTTTGACTTCAACTGTACTCAATTTCTTTTTAGTGTAATGCAGTCAGATAAATATAATTCTAAAAATTAAGTTCCTAGTAGCAGATTACATTTTTATGCAAGAATATTTATTTAGTTTTGTTAAAGCACTATATGTGAAAACACGTAAGACACTGGATATGTATATAATTTTTTTTATTTAAGTTAATTATTTTCCGTCATTCAAACCTTTGCAATATCTATAAAACAATGAACAAATACAAGCGCTGTACAGTTGACCAAATCACTATAACTGCAACTGAGTGTGTAAATGTACATGCATGGACATACATACTGTATATACACACATATACACTATTACAACTGCTGACCCCATGCTGTTTCCTTTGCCATTTAATGCAACATCAAGATCTTCCGAAAATTGGCTTTCAAGGAAACCAAAGAGACAGAAAGGGTGGAGTCACAAGTCCTTCATTTACTAAAAAAAATGAAACTGTCCTAGTCTGGAATAGAAGTGTGTTTCCATGTTTCAATCAAAACAGCAAATGACTTTGGCACACTGTGCTATGTAAACATTTCATCCAATTCAAAGATTAGCCATCATGTATTGCTCCGATTTTGGCTGACTTCTTCAAAAAACCCATTGATCAAAGCCCAAACTTTCACTATGATTCACTATGGCAAAAGTGCAGTCCACATCTACCTCTTTAGGAAATTGATGACGCTACAGAACACAGATGATAATAAAAGGCAGGTGGACTGATTTTCTTCCTAAAGGCCACACAATCTCTGCCTAGACTCAGAAACATCAAGACAGAGAGTCTTCCGCGTGTTTCTGTCTTCATACCGGGACTGGGACAACACAGGGTGGTACAGACAAACCCAACATACACAAGTCTAAGATTAACATAACAATTACTGCTGATACATGAGGAGAGCTGACCGAAAGCCAGTCAGAAACTCATTTAGTCTGGATTCCCTAGCCTACAATAAGTTAGTCAGAATTGCTACGGCGTTATACATGAAATGCAGGTGGATTAACTGATTTGTTTCACATATCACAGGCTTCTTGTCCGTTGGATTTACAGTAACACTAGTTCTGTTAAAATCAACTGAAGTACCACAATAATTCAAAAGGTTTAGGTGTGAAAAAGCATTTCAGGGGCATGAATAAAATGAGTAAAAAAAGGAAAAGAAATAATCTTTGAAAGCTGCTTAGAAGCACATTCACACACACAAAACTCACATTTTCCTTACAGTATCATGGATAAGAAAGGCAGTAACAAAAAGAAGAAGGACGCTCAAGTAGTGATATAATGTGCCATGTTTGGCCAAGCTGCTGAGGATCATGATTGATCTTGAGAGTAAAACATTCAGGACTTTAAGGAGGCAGGAAAGAAGCTTTTCCAACACATGTTATGATCCAGAACATGTACTGCATGACATCAGAAGAAATCATGGAAAATGAGTAATACCCAAGGAAGCAACGCTTCAGATCAGCCTCTGCTTGGAGTTACCAGGTTATTAACATGATTGTTTTACACAATACACTTGGCGAAGAAAAAACAAGGCTACATCGAATTAAGAAATAAATGATTAGTGTGAAAAATGTGGCTGAGAAACATTTGAAGACATGTTTCAGATACTGATTTGTTAGCAGCCAGTGCTACAGTATGTGAATCCAGCAGTCACGTTCTGTACAATGTCTCGGTTCTCCTTCAGAACACACCAGGGGCCCTTATGGGAAGCGGGTTGAATCTTTACACATTGCACCTTTAACAGAAAAAGACAATTTAATAGAAACTAGAAAACAACAAAAAAGGTCTCTTGAAATTTTTTCCTGCTCTTTTTGCGCGAGCACCGCGAGCTGAAAAACACGAGGCTGCCGCTGTCCTCCACAGTCAAAGTGTGTCTGTGACGGGTGCGCACGACAAATGAGTCCTCCCCTTGATCCCATGAGCCCACAAATTAAACCAAACCCAAACTAAAATCCAGTCCGATCACAGCACAGGAAGGGAGCCTCCGTAAAACATTTACATTCAACAATATTGGTAACGTAACTAGAAAAACAAAAGAGCAATGGATGTCCATTGTAAAAAAAAAAAAAGCTGGAATTCAAGAAAATGAGACACGAAAAGGCGAAAATTAGACAGAAAATGGATCCTTTGCATCGGGAAAAAAGAAGAAATAATCCCAAAATGGTTTCGATACAGTTTAGACACTTAAGATTCACTTTCCAAGAGCTGGACAACAGATGAAACAGTGAGGTATATAGTTAGATGGAAATAGTCATCATCTTGTGTTTTCATTGCCCCGTGGCCCTTAAGGACCACCAGACCGCACCGTGGCGGCCCTGAGTCTGTATCCGGGCAGCGATTATCTCTGAGGGGCGAGTGCGTGCCCAGCACGGGCTGTCCGAGGGCGAGGAGGGGAGGGCTGAGATCGGCGTGTCGAGCTACGGCTGCAGGTTGAGAGTGAACTTCCACTGCTGAGTAAGTGACGGGTTGCACACTTCCACCGTCAGGCCGCCATTCCGCGCGCTCCGGCTGTCCAGACATAGATTGCTGCCCACGTGTCGCAGTTTGGAGTTGTTGTCGATCTGCTCCCATTTCTGCAATGGAAACATAATGATGATGATGGTGAAAATCTGAGTGGCGGCGCCTCCCCCGAACCCCTGCTTTGAGCACAGCATGCTCACCTGTCTGCTGTCGTTCTCCCTGCAGCCCTGGAGTTTGATCTGTGAGCCAGCCGTGCGATCCACCACCGTCAGGCAAAGGTCCATGTGTTTTACTGATTTGTCTTTAGTCAGGGCCCATTCCTGTTTATCAGAAAAATTGTAAGCAGGGAGCATTTGCAGAAAGTAATACACCCACATAAATCTACACAGGAACTTAAAAATAAATAAATAACAACAGTTCTGAGATGGTATCTGGTGTGATATGCTATAATCCACCCAAAATGCTATTAAGCTCATAAATGGTGAAAATAATACAAAAAATAGTTTAATACACTACCATTCAAAAGTTTTTGAACAGTAAGATTTTTAATGTTTTTTTGTTTTGTTTTTAAGTCTCTTCTGCTCAGCAAGCCTGCATTTATTTGATACAAAATCAGTAATATTGTGAAATATTTTTACTATTTAAAATAACTTGTTTTCTATTTGAATATATTTTAAAATGTAATTTATTCCTGTGATCAAAGCTACGTTTTCAGCATCATTATGTCTTCAGTGTTACACGATACTTCAGAAATCATTCTAATATGCTGATTTGCTGTTCAAGAAACATTTATTACTGTTATTATTGTTGTTAACAATAATTAAAACAGTTGAGTACATTTTTTAGGATTCTTAGATGAATAGAGAGATCCAAAGATCAGCATTTTGGGAAAGAAATTATAGAAATTAATACTTTTATTTAGCAAAGATGCTTTAAACTGATCAAAAGTGATGATAAAGACATTTATAATGTTAAAAATAATTTCTATTTCAGATAAATGATGTTCTTCTAAGTTTTCTATTCATCATCAAAAAAAAAATTTCAACATAATAAAATATACTAATAAATGTTTTTTGAGCAGCAAATCAGAATATTAGAATGATTTCTGAAGGATCATGTGACTGTAAGTAATTATGCTAAAAATTCAGCTTTAAAATTACATTTTAAAATCTATTCACATAGAAAATTATTTTAAATAGTAAAAATATTTCAAAATGTTACTGTTTTTGCTGTACTTTGGATGAAATGAATGCCGTGAGTAGAAGAGACTTCTTTAAAAACATTAAAAATCTTACTGTTCAAAAACTGGTAATGACTGGTAATGTATAAAATTTTAGATTAATCTAAATTGATAAAATATAAAATAAAATATTACATTTAATTATTAGAATGAATAATTTCTGAAGGATCATGTGACTAGTGTAATAGCTGCTGAAAATTCAGCTTTGCCACCATAGGAATAAATTACATTTTAAAATATATTCAAATAGAAAACTCTTATTTTAAAATGTAAAACATTTCACTATAATGTGTGTGTGTGTGTGTGTGTGTGTGTGTGTGTTAGTAAAAAAACTAACGTAAATACATGTAGATAAATCTTTCGCATGCAGCTTAATAAATCTACACTTTTTCAATTGCATTTTTTTCCATACTGTATTTTATATACACTTACTAGTTTCACATTGTACTATTAGGAAACTACTCACATTATTGTTCTTAACACTCTTATTTTTTTTACATCACATTATTATAATACACATTTGTTTTTTATATTCAAATAGACCTTATAAATGTTTAAGTATGATGAACCATTTAAATCCCTCAGACTGTGATGATAAACACAGGTAAAGTAACCCGGAAACTACCGTGTGGCCCTCATTCATACATCACACTCCACAAGTGAATCATTCCTTTAAACTAACCCAAACTCTCTGCCAAATCCATCACCCAGTGTTCTGCTGCCACACCTGACATAAGACTGTTCAGTACCTGAGATCGGATTGGTACCTGATTGCCCCCTGCGTTGTGGCACTCGTACACCCCCACCACGCCATCGGCAAAGTGTCCCAGTGTGTCCAGACAGTTCTGACCCTGCTGTAGTGCTCCAAAGGCTATGTCCTGATGATCAGGGACCCTAAACAAGACAAAAACAAGAAATAAAAAACAAGTACCAATCAGGCTACCTTCTGAACTGCACTCACTGGTAGTCGAATTTAATCAAATTTAATTACTCTAAATTTACATGTCCAGGCATTTAAATAAAATGAAAAAGTTAAAGGCTCTGTTTACACTTCATCAATCATTGTGCCGAAATAAAGGTTTTAAACAGCCAGTTATGCATAGAAAATCAAAACCCTCATACATATTTATGCACAAAACTTCAGAGAACATAAGTGTAAACAGGGCCAAAGTGATCCAACAGCTATTTTTATTACGCTCAGGTCAGACACTCACCGTAGCTCAGGATAGACATTCTCAAGATACCACTTAAATGGTTTGCATCCTAACCTCTTCTTCATTTCCAATCGACTCTGAATGCTGCAATTAAAGAGAAAAACCAGTCATGTGGAGTTCATTTGGAGGTCTAAATGTTCCAAAACACAAAACTTCAACTAGCCAAGTCTAAAATTAGTGGCTTCCCGTGCCCTTGGCAGTGAGCTTATTCTCATGTTGAAGAAAACAAATGTCCTTCTCTATTTCAAACTTTTCCCTTAGCAAATATATATATATACAAATTCAAGGATTACTTCACTTCCAGCATACAAATTTTCTGATAATTTACTCACCTCCATGTCATCCAAGATGTTCATGTCTTTCGTTCTTCACTCAGAAAGAAATTAAGGTTTTTGAGGAAAACATTCCAGGATTTTTCTCCATATAGTGGACTTCAATGGTGGCCAACAGTTTGAAGGTCCAAATTGCAGTTTCAGAGCAGCTTCTAAGGACTCTACATGATCCTAGCCGAGGAATAAGGGCCTTGCCTAGCGAAACGATTGGTAATTTTCTAAAAAAAATAAAAAATTATATATTTTGTAACCACAAATGTTCATCTTGCTCTAGCTCTGCAATGCACCGTTTTCACTCATTGGATAATCGCATTGGAAAGGTCACTTCAGGTAAACCTTTACCTGAAGTGACTTTTCCAATGCGATTATCCAATGAGGTTAGGGTGAAAAACTTTATCTCATTTTCCCCTTTAATTACAAAATCTCCCGACATCATTGTTTTACCTTTTTTTTGTAAAGGGCTTTCGCTTTGTAAACACTGGGTCTGTACTTCCGCCTACAGTATGTCACATGCGACCTTTCCAATGAGATCCAGGAAGTTTAACTGGTGCAAGACGAGCATTTGTGGTTAAAAAGTATTTTTTAGAAAATGACCGATCGTTACGCTAGATAAGACTCTTCTTCTTCGGCTGGGATTGTGTAGAGCCATTTGAAGCTGCACTGAAACTGCAGTTTGGACTTTCAACCTGTTGATCCCCATCCACTATATGGAGAAAATCCTGGAATGTTTTCTTTGCCAATTTTCACTAATTCTTTAAAAACAGATACACACTTACTTGCCATAGGGTACATTACGTGCTGAGGGCACGGCTGCGTAGTAGAAGTTCTTAAAATCATCCATCCAAACCTCTGCTGCTCGCCTTGTGTTCCTGCAAAGACAATCACAAGCAGATGACAGTAAATTATACATTTTATATAGAGATACTGATGTTCCGCTAATGACCATTACACATCCACTACATTAATCCTGAATCTATCTTTAACACTAATGGACCTTCTGCAGCACATTACTAGGTGCTTTATAATTATGACAGAATGTCACTTTAAATTTCAACTGCACTAGCTCACAACAGCTCACTTATCACTGGCTGCAGTGCTGCATTCAGCCACTGGGTGGAGTACATGAATCAGAATAATAAACGGCTCATGTTGCTTGAGCAGTCACAAAACCAAAGGTAAATTTAAATTGTGATCTTTAGCTACTGTAACAATGCTCACTTTGGGTACCTAGGATAACA
Organism: Garra rufa; assembly: GCF_049309525.1. NCBI lineage: Eukaryota > Metazoa > Chordata > Actinopteri > Cypriniformes > Cyprinidae > Garra > Garra rufa. The sequence goes on along the minus strand of NC_133362.1, from coordinate 25,942,780 downwards.
TCTAGCAAGATAACAATAATCCTTACTAAAATTAAGTATACTGAAATGGTGATTAAAAACTGGATAGTTCAAAGTCTAACTCTGGATGAACCCCACTCAAAATATAATAAAATGTAACATAATATAAATGTAATACACAGGGTTCCCACACTTTGTTTAACTTTAAATTCAAGGACATTTCAAGGACTTTCCAAGTCCAATACCCTCAAATTCAAGCACTTAATGTGGGGACACATTTCAACCAAGAGCAAGGTTGCATCGTGTTACCTTGTAAGAAACATTGTTACAGCTTTCTTGCGTCAAACACAACTATGCAAAAAAAGCATTTTTTGCCTTTATTTTTGGCCATATGACAGAGATCTGATATTATATTTGTCGTATTTCTGTTTTGCATAAAACTGAGGAATATTTGGTACATCCTACTGTATTCGAAAGTGATCTGATATTAACTTTTGCATGGATTTTATTGAAAAGAGCTTAGGCTCATGTAACAAGAAATTTTAAGATGTATTAATATGCTTTTAAGTTTTCGGTCCCACTATATTAGGTGGCCTTAACTACTATGTACTTGCATTTAAATTAATCATTTGATATAATGCACTTATTTTACACTGTACCTATATATTTTTTAAAATACCTCTATGTAATTACATCTGTAATTATTTTCTGTAATTACATTTAGAATTACGCTGTTGACCCATCCCTTACACCTTAACCCACCCTTAAACCTACTCATATCACCAAACCTGTCCCTAACCTTACCCTTAACCCACCTTAATAGAAGCAAAAGTGTTTTGCAATAAAATAAGCACATTGCACTTATTTTTTGATTCAAGTACATAGCAGTTAAGGCTTTCAAGGATTTCAAGGACCTGTGAGAACAACACAACAATACAACTCTGCAGCAATTATATAGGTCTCCAGTGTCACATGGTACTTCAGAAATCATTTTAATATTCAGATTTAGTGGCCATGAAACATTGCTTATTATAATCAACGTTGAAAACAGTTGCTCCTTAATATTTTTGTGAAAAAAGTGAGAATTCAAAAGAACAGCATTTATTTAAAATATAAATCTTTTGTAACAATGTAAAAGAGTTGAGTGTTTTGATCAGTTTAACTGATCAAAAAACAGGGCAAATTAGCATTAGAGAGCAATTCCATAAAAGTGCAGATGGTAGGAGGAAAAATCTGTGTGTGACTTACTAACAATGCGCAAATTAAAGAACACAGATGCAGCTAGATCATTTCCATAATGACCAGAACAATCTACCACGAGCAGCGCAAATTACCACCTGCTTTAAGACATGCTATTTTGGCGTTAAATAATAGTGCAAATACCAGTAATTTGATGAGCGCAAATGGTAGTAAATTGTGTTGCGTGATTCATTTTAATACTCTCCTCCTATAAATTTTGCGTCTGAAAGGGAACCTCTTACAAATGCATATTCAATAAGGTCAGGTGCAAAAATAACTGGTTTCCAAGCCTTTTCAGCACTAATACTTCACTGCGCATCTTCAGCAAATCCTGACAGTACTATTTTAATGGCAACAGATGCTTTGCGCTGGCACAAGCTGTTAGTAAATCTGGCTAATTTCTTCAAAAAAAAAAAAAAAAAACTAATCCTAAACTTTCAAACCATAACATTATAATTCAGTGGATACCTGGCAAAGACAGTGCCGCTGCCTCCTGGGAAAGTGTATGGATGCTGTTTCCTGAAGACATGTCCCACTCGACTACAGGGAATGATCTCCAGACTGCCTCCGCACTGCCAGACCCGGAATGAGATCTCTGAAAATCACAACAGCAGCCAGAGATGAATAAAACACAACACGAAACAGACAAAGAAAATAAGAAAGAAGAAAATAAAGCAAAGTGTCTCATAATTGCATATGTATTATATTCAAACAAACAAAAAAGCACTACTTTCTGAAACTCCTTGGCCTTTTCAAACTTCTTTAGACGCACACATGCAAAATGCAACTTTATTCCAGGCTGATGGATCATTTCTGGAGACTTTGTAGACTTTCCACAAGCAGCAGAGCTGAGAAAAGTGCTGTGTTTGTGGAATGAGTCAGGATTTTATTTCAATATCCATCATGCCACAGACATTATGACAAAACCTGAAAAACTCTACCTCATTGAGTCTTACACTGCACTTTTTTTTTCTATTCAAGCCTCGTTACTAATAATATAAAAAGCAATCGTTCTTCTGTGGTGACCTAAATTGCCCCTTAGACGGGCACATTACATTTTGGCTGAGTAAGGCATTATCTCATACAATCTAATGATAGAAGTACCATGAGCTCACATTCAGTATTCATATACGGTGATGCCACAGAGTATTTGTACACTTAAGCCACATTTAAGTGACACAAATTGATGAATTCCATTGCAAATCAAGATATTTTTGATGAAATCCGAGAGCTTTCTGACTCTGCATAGGCAGTATGCATGCGTCGTGGTACTCTCGAGAATTGCGGAGGATGGTCATGTGGAAGAGAAGAATTGTCAAATAAAGTAGTTATATTTGTTTTCTTTGCAAAAAATATCATAGCTTCGTAAAATTATGGTTGAACCACTGATTCCACATGAATTTTAACAGTGTCTTTACTACCTTTCTGGGTCTGGGAACATTTAAATCACATTGCTGTCTATGGAGGGTCAAAAAGCTTTCACATTTCATCAATTATATCATAATTTCTGTTATAAAGACGAACAAAGGTCTTATGGGTTTGGAATGACATGATGGTGAGTAACTAATGACAGAATTTTCATTTTTGGGTGAACTATCCATTTAAAGCCAAACTTTTTCAAACCTAATTTTTTCCATGTGAGCAATCATACATTTTTTAAGGAACAAAAAGTTTTGGAGCCACTTTGAATAGGAAAATCTTTGACAAAATTAATAAAAAGGACACATTGGTACAGACGTGCTGTGTCTTCTGTCAGTCAGCTCCAAACACTATGTCTCAAACTGCCAAAAAAAAAAAAAAAAAAGCAAGGCACTTAGAGAAATAAAGCATCCACTCACCAAGATTCTCACCGCCCCACACGTCCATCATCATGTCATATTTTCCCAGCTCCTCAAAGTAGTCCTTGTCCATTACAAAGAGCCCACCAGCAATCATAGGAGTCCTGGAAAACACAAAATGAAAATGATGAAATCAAACAAATCTTGGACTTACCTAATACACTTCATAGACCTTACTTTCTATAAAAGATATACTAAGCAGTTATCTGACATACTGGCGATGTGTTTTGTTTCAGTGGCCATTTGTGACTTTATAAAACCCTTTGCTCATTTCACTCTCCAATGCCGTGATAGAGCAATCTGATCAGAGCCTCATAAACAAAGTCATTAAACAACACTGGAATCATTAAACAAGAATGAAGAGTGCTGTGTCATGAAGACTTTTACACAGCACATCCCATAAAGGCACCACACTGTTTATTATCTTAATGTACTTTTAATGTACTCGCTGCACAGTGATCGAGATTTCTCATCACAGCAATGCACCCTCCATACAATCCCCCATTTTGGTCGCTTCACACCTTACTTTCTCTTTCCCGCTCGCCTTTAGCTGTTAATGATTCGAGTCATTCCCTGGAGAATAGACCTTTTCCAAACAAGCAAGCACGCACATGGGCTCCTTGGACAAACTTGTTTTGTAATTACAAGAACTTTAGGGGATTCTTTTCCCAGGTTGACAGCGGAATTAACATTTGGGGGCAGATGTATTTAAAGAGACCTGTGCACATTATTTTACAAATAATAATGCAATGTTTGAGAGCACAGAAGCTGGACAAGAAAATCTTCAAAAAATAACTAGCACTCCAGCCATTAGTGTTTATTGAAACCATTAAAAATGTGATTTTTGAAAAAGTCTTCATCAAAAACATGAACAGTCAAATATTTGTTAATGTGTTTTAAAGAATTCTCTTCTGCTCACCAAGCCTGCATTTACTTGATTCAAAATCCAGCAAAAGCAGAAATATTGTGAAATATTTTTTACTATTTAAAATGACAGCTTTCTATTTTAAATAGGTTTCAAAATGTAATTTATTTCTGTATCAAAGCTACATTTTCAGCATAATTACCCCAGTCTTCAGTGTCACATGATCCTTTAGAAATCATTATAATATGCTGATTTGCTTTTCAAGAAACATATTTTTTTATGATTATTATCAACATTTAAAATAGTTGAGTACATTTTTCAGGATTCTTTGAATAGAAAGATCCAAAGATAACCATTTATCTTAAATAAAAAGCTTTTGTAACATTATACACTATACCATTCAAAAGCTTGAAGTCAGTATAATTTTAAAAAAAGAAAATTCTTTTGGGAAAGAAATGATAGAAATTCATATTTTTATTTGGCAAGGATGCTTTAAATAGATCAAAAGTGATACTAAAAGACATTTATAATGTTGCAAAAGATTTATATTTCAGTTCTTTTAAACTTTCTATTCATTAAAGAAACCTGATTAAAAATGTTTTCATCATCATCATCATCATCATCATAATAAATGTTTTTTTAGCAGCAAATCAGAGTATTAGAATGATTTCTGAAGGATCATGTGACACTGAAGGCTGGAGTAATGACGCTAAAAATTCAGCTTTGAAATCACAGGAATAAATTACATTTTAAAATATATTAAAGAAAACAGTTATTGTAGATAGTAAAAATATTTCAAAATTGTACTGTTTTTGCTGTACTTTGGATCAAATAAATGCAGGCTTGGTGAGCAGAAGAGACTTCTATAAAAAACATTTTAAAACTCTTACTGTTCAAAAACCTTTGATTGGTAGTGTGTATATAAAAACACTAAAATAAGGAATGTCGACTTCATAATAAAAATGTCAAAAGCACATAACTATATTATAAACAAAACGAAAACTGAAAGCCTAAATCTTCAAGAACACAGCCTTAATACATCAAAAACAGACTGCACACCTATAGCTAGAGTTCTGCTTCAAGAGAGTCTATACATTAAACAGCTGACACCGAATTAATTGGAGAACAGTGTGAGAAGAATAAAAAGTAGTCATCTGTCAATAATCCATTACTAACTCGCCGGTTCATGAACCAAAACATTTGTAGCACAGATATTTAAGAAGAGAGACTAATTCTTACTTGATAGGAGCAATGGGGTTTCCTTGCCGAGCTCGTCTTTGCTCCAGGGTCATGTAGTCCCATTTAAAAACTAGATTCCAATCAAAACCTGGATGAAGATTAGACATTACATTAGAGGTGAAGTATGAAGACTGATTTTAAAGTAGGTTCAATGCACTGCTCAGCCATGTGTCAGGTTAGGGAATAAAAGAGCATATTAACTGACACTGCAACTACTCTGATGAAAAGTCTAAGGCTTTGTTCAGAATAGCATATTATCTTGCTACTTTGACAGTATGCAGCATGTATTCTGTGCACAGTATTCACGTAGCATTGCTTTTCATTAAAAGACATTTTACACAAAACTGGATTAAAACCACATTTGCATTACCAGTAGGAAAAAAACATTGCTTGCCAAACAGCAAAAGAATAGTCTTAAAGTTTTAAATAATCGTAGGGTTTAGGCTTTGGCTCTATGTAAATGTTGTATCCTTAAAACCTTGCTGTTGGCACGTCTTATTTTCCGAATGCCTCTTTTTCTGTCAGCTGTACACAAGAATCAACATAAAATGTGACATTCGGTAGCTTTGGATGGGTAAATAAAATCAAGAAAGAAAAAGACAATCACAATACATTATGCAAATAAGGTGGTTACATTTTGTGCATTTCATAACATGGAATATGAGAATTTTTGTATGCATACAGGCACAGAATTAAAAATTGTTTTTGGCTACTGAAATAAAGCTGAAATAAAGCTGAAATAAATTTAATTATAAATATTACAGGACAAAAACTTAAAAACGTTGACTTAAAAATGACAATTACTACAAATTACCAAAAAAACAAAGTCTGGATGCCGGTTGCATATATATTATTTATTTATATTATTTTATTTATTTAATATTATTTATATATTTATATATATAAAATATATATATATATATATATATTATATATATATATATATATATATATATATATATATATATATATATATATATATATATATATATATATATATATATATATTTTATATATATAAAATATATATATAAAATATATATATATATATATATTTATATATATATTAAAAAAAAATAAATTATATATATATATATATATATATATATAACAAATATAAATAAATATTAAAAATATAAAAAATAAATAATATACAATAAATAAATTAAATATAAATTAAATATATAAAAAAATTAAAACCTAATAAAAATGACAATTACTACAATTTCTAAATTAAAAAATAAATAAATAAATATACATACATATACACACACACTAAATATATATATATATATATATATATATATATATATATATATATATATATAAATAAAGACTCTAAATATATTCTAAAAAACTGAAGAAAGTGCTAGATAAAGTCTGGATGCAGGTTAACTAGCACACCATCAAGCAAAATGTCCTGTAAAAAAGCCTATATAAATAAAATGATATTTATAACCCATGCTGCTTTATAAAATACAGTGATACATGGATAGATTTATTTCCATATTATTTCCTACTGCATCCAGAAACCTCAGAGCTCATAGAGGAAAAGCTATTCCACTCAGAGATAGAGCCATTATGCCTAAAACCCCCAGACAAAAATCAATCAAATGGTTTCCATTCCAAAAGGACATTTTCTCTTTGAGATTCATCATGCTCTCTCACTCGTCTGCACATTGCACAAATTCTCTCTGTATTGCTTTCACTCCAAACATGCATCTAAACATACAGTACCACATGAAATATAACAAATGCCATCTGCTGTATTATCCATAAACACACACAAATACATGCATGAATGGATGCAATCGTGTCATACACACAGGCACACAATCCAAAGGAATAGGCGTTTGAAGTGTTATGATGAAATAGAGGCTGATGAAAGAGATTTACCTCCTTTAAGATCTGCAGATGCCCCCACATACTGGAAATTGTCCATGTTAATGACATCAATGATAGGCGAGACAACCCGAGTCTTATCCTGCCGAAAACAACAAATAATGTGAAGCTGACAGTTACAGTACAAGCATATAAAAAGAGATTACTACTCACATCTCTGCTACAATGCACTGATGTATCTGATAGAAACAATAAAATTAAACTAGAATTAAAAATGCAGACAGTCCTGATGCTAAGAAATGTGCGCAGCACAAAATCCATCAGAAATACCTAGGAAAATCCCATTAATCTTGTAAGCTTCGCTGACACATGACTGGAGTATTTAGAGTTGAGTGCTATGAGTTAAACACTCTGGAAAAGACAGGCAATCAACTCTACATGATAGGCGTGGAGAATTTAACACTAAATATAAAATGTATTGCTTCTCAGACATAGTCCAATATTCATCATGACAATTCTGGGACACCCTGACGAATCAAATCATCCCAACTGTGGCTTCACCCCTGAATTAACAAATTCATTTGTCACCGTGCTGCAATGTTTCCACATGGCAATTTTCTAAAACATATTCACATGCATGTTGGTACAATAAATATGGTTTCTTACATTATTACACTCAAACATCTGTCTTCAGTTAATTTAGCGAAAGACTACAATTATTTTGTGAATGAAACCATTTTAATGAATGCCTTAATTTTAACTTGGCCATTCTACAGAATTGGTCCAAACTGCTGTCCCACAAATTTAAAAAAACATTCAAGAATTCAAATTTTAGATGTTTACTAAGATCTTTCTATAATCTATTGAAACCCACAATAATATTTACAATATCAGTAAGCTTAATATATATAAAATCATCATTCATTGGGTACTTTCAATTGGGAGGTGGTTGTCCCGAACCCTAACCCCTAAATTTTAACTTACAAAAACAATATTGAAAAACTTTGCATTTTATTTTTATATATATTTTTTAGGGCTGTCAAAATTAACGCGTTAATAGCGCGTTAACGCAAATTCATTTTAACGGCACTAATTTTATTAACGCGCGATTAACGCAGCGCGCATTTTCTGTTTGACCCACTACGTAGCCCATAGTTAAAGAAATGGATGCACAGTGTTGCCAACCTAGCGAAAAGTGTCTAGCAACAATACATAAACACATAATTGGACAAACCTAATATAGTCTCTCCGGTTTTACTGAACGAGCGCGAGGTCTCCCAATGCGCGCGCACCTCCCTCTCTTTATATCTGCGTCTGCTCTGTTCAGCGAGCGGCAGAGGAGCAGCGCTTTCAGTTAAAACAGATGTTATGTTCATTCCAGTGCTTGAAGTGAGCCGGTACACAGGCACTTCTGTATTTTATCCTTTTGCGTACTTGCACTTTTTCATGCGTACCGGCACTTCTGCCATATTTAATGAATGCAAGCGGAGTCGGTGTACGTTAGGATTGGTGCTGTGGAGTTGATGCGTAAAGCCACATACGAGTATGCACGCGAAAACGGTGTATTATATGCACGTCAAACACATGCATATCATATGCACGCCAAAGTTAATTTCAGCTTATTAATAGCACGCCAAATAGAAACAGAAAGTCGTGCTAGTGCGCATTTTCATGAGACCAGGCTCTCCAATCAGTACATTATAACCAAAACAATACATAAAAAAAAGAAGCAGGTTTTTGCGATCACATAACTTTAAATGGGTAAACTCCTAAAAAGTCAAAGGATCCTGAAGGAATTCAGACAGGAAGTTAAAAGCAACGATAATAATGCAGGGAGTGACTTATGTCCAGATGCCGGTAAATGATTTTTTTCAGTGACTGAATCATGATCATAATGCAGGATTTTTTTTTCAGTTATTATTTCATATTACTTTGGTTGTCTGATAACAAAAATACTTAATCAAAACAATGGAAACAGTTTTGTTGAGAGCATCAGATTACAGTATGTGGGCACCGAGAGGCAAAGAAATGTAATAATAAATGTAGATTTTGCTTGTTCAGAAGAAGTGAGCTGCCCTGTCCGGCAAATAATATAAACAAGCTTGTGGAAGTAAATTGCTCAGTGCAAAGAAAGAGAAGTAATGGGAACCTGGTGTTTCTATGTTCTTTTTTTTCATGTGTCTAATAGACATGAACAAGTTATTTGAAAAACATCTATGACATTTGAAACAAGTTAGTCTTCATGTCGAGTATGGTTTCACTGATAATAAACACATATTTGCTTAAAGCATCCATGTTTGTCCATGCCAATGTTGATTAGAGTATTAAAAACTTTAAAAAGTATTAATTTAAGGTACATTTAGAACAGATAAAAATGTGTGATTAATCGCGAGTTAACTCATGACAACCATGCGATTAATCGCGATTAAAAAAAATTTAATCGATTGACAGCCCTAATTTTTTTAAATACATCTTTTAGATTTTTTTTTCTTAAGTTAAGTTTAATTTTTTTATATATTTGTATACTTTGTAAATCATGTGTCACTCTCTCTCATAGCTACATGGTGAGTAGATGAGTAGTAACTTTAAGGAACGCCACTACCAAACACCTTTTTCTGCAATTAAGCAACACATTTTTGGGTGTCATTCTATAACATTTAGTTTTTATGTGTAACTGTTCAAACTGTGTTAGCTAACCATTTGCTGATTAGTATCTTTGAGCTGGGCTCAAAAGTATCTAAAATTGTCAGCACCGAAACAGTCATGACCAAAACATTGGGAAAAAAAAAAAAAAAAAAAAAGATCAACTAAGATGTTATGATAGTGTTTGGTTTAAAATCTCATAAATTACACTTGAAATATTGTTAAAATTGCAATTGTTATTGATTTACATCTAAAAAGCTTAATAAAATAGCAAAAAAAATATATTTACAATGTAGATGTAAACAAGACCGTAATAGATCAATATAACCCTTTTTTATTAAATTATATATTACTGTGTTTCAATGGCAACAAATTTGGGGAGAGGAAAATATTCCAAAACCTTTTGAAAATACAATATGAGAATTACCTGCACAATTACTAGAAGTGTGTACCTTGGGTATTATATAATTTGCATACATACAAAATGTATGAAAAAAGACGTTTCTAACTCAGACTTCAAACCAACTCTGTAGAATAGCCCATATTACTTCTCACATTGAACATTTTGAAACAATAAATCACTGTTTAATTAATATGATGGTTCCTGAGAAACTTTTTAACCCACAGAGATCCAGCGCAGCAGAATGATATACAGTAGTCAACATTCAAAGTGGATCAAAACCTTTCATCAAATTTGTCCTAAAACCAAAAAGAATACCCGTTCTTATCTTATCACAACTTTTGATGAACTTTTTTGATCCACTACAAATGTTGACTACTGTATACGGGTAAAGTATCAAAAAATAGGTTACAAAATGGGGCTAGCCAGTTGACAATTATTAACACAAATTTATGTATTTACTGTGCAAAGTAAATATCTGACATCTATTTTTTTAATATATTATTTTATTTCTGTATGTCTAGTGGAAAAGACTTGCTTGGCCTGAAATTGTGAAGTCTGAGAACAGTTTTCTGGTGCAAACTGCAACAGTGGGCATTAGTGATCAAACTCTTTTCCTTATCGCTCTCACACAATGCAAACTTATCAATAAATGGGACAAAAATAGACTTTATTTCCAAGTAAGGCATTTACCATTATTGTCTCATTAATATAACAATACTGTACATATTTTATAAATGAAGTGTTATTAAAACTACTCCATAATATTCAAAGTATGCTCTAATATGAATAATTACAGTATTTAAATGGTCAAACAGTGACATCCTTTTCATGACTGTAACTTTATTATTTCTTGATGTGTTGAATTGTGTTGAAAATTAAAACCATCCACATACTACTGTTTCATGGTTGGAAGAAACCATATTTTTTTCTCAACACTGATTATTTGCCAAAAATTAGCAATTGCCCAAATGGCCAACACATTTTTTGTAACTAATGGCATAATAAAAGGCATGTTTATCATCAATATCATCAAAAAGAAATAAGTTGAGACTTTTTTGGCAATATACAATATACAAGAAGGAAATTCACTGTAATGGCTGTGAGTTTCGGCAAGTACTGACATAAAGCTGGAAAAACTCAACCTGATGACGACTAATGATGAGTGAATACAATAAGAGGAAAAAAACGAAAAATGTCAAAAACCATTAAAAACAGATTTAGTGGGAGTTTAGCTCTTGACTAGATCTACTAAGCAATATTTTTTGCTCATGCATACGTCCATTTTCAATTATAATAATTATTTCGTTTCTATCCAAGTCATGTGCAGCTGTACTTCACTCCAAAAGCAGGACAACTTTTAATTCATGCTTACTATAATCATCATGATGAAGTGCTTGGATAAATTCTGGGGTTACTAACACAATTTGATTATATGCTTAACTAGGTCATCCAACTGAAAATGAAGACACTTAACAATATCAATGGGGTTATGAAACCTCTTAATAGATTTATGTCTGTAATCTGTACTTTTCGTGTCTTGTACTTGTACTCCCTTTTATTTATCTTGTGATTCAAAAGCCTTGAGGCAATTACGTGTACCTAGTAGGGACACAACTGAAGCAAATATTTCTTTTAGGTCAAGCTGATCCTGAACCAGAACGGACCTGCACATCCGCAATTGGGGAGTGTTTACTTGCATTCAACACACCTGTGCACACACACTGCGGTCTTATCTATATGCTGTACTAACACACAGCGTTGAATGGCACTAGTTTCCCATCACAATTTTCTTTATGGCTTGTTTGAGAAGTTGTTGGCAGTCGGCAGGAAGATTGGATACAAGCAGGTATAATGATATGGCACCTGCAAGTAAACTTAAGACACATAGCCAAAGAAAACAACTTCATCAACTCTTCTCTTTTATCATCTCGGCCTGACATTTTCAATTGCAGTGAGCTGTTAAACATCCGCTGCTGTAATGAGCATGTGTGATTATAGTCTCCAAAAGCAATGGCTAATTTGCCAAATCTGAGAACCCAATGTTTTTCTGCTTGTCAAAGAAAGAAACAATAAGACAGAGAAGGAAAACATGGCTGACCTCAGCAACCCTTTCTAGCAGGGGCTCCAACCAGTGTTCATTACACTCGCAGTGGCTGTCAAGGAAGGTTAGTACACTGGCCGTGGCCGCATCCGCCCCTCGGACTCGGGATCGCATCAAGCCTGAGAACACAACACACAAACACAGGTTTGAGAAAAGGGTTGTACCCACTGCATTCTAACCTAATGATCTACACACAAGTGTGCAGGGAACCATAATGACAGTCCAACACACAGATGTCAAAAGTGCTGGCATTATGAGTACTTCACAAGTTTGGTTTATAGGATAAACTTTGCAAACTAAACTTTACGAGTTTATTTTTTATGCGATTAATCGCAATTAATCGTTTGACAGTACTACATGAGCTATTTAAAAAAAAAGTAAAGTATTTATTCAAAGGTTCATTTATTAAACAAATTATTATGTTAATTGTCAACCTATATGGCCAAGAAATCTAGTCATTTTTAAGCAATACTTGAGTTAAAACTACGCAGAAGGTTGGGTTAAAACAACTTTTTAAAGTGTAAAATATACAGTGAGGGAAAAAATAATTTGATCCTCTGCTGATTTTGTACATTTAGCCACTGACAAAGAAATGATCAGTCAATCATTTTAATGGTAGGTTTATTTAAACAGTGAGAGACAGAATAGTAAAAAAAATCCAGAAAAACACATTTCAAAAAAGTTATAAATTGATTTGCGTTTTAATGAGTGAAATAAGTATTTGACCCCTTTGCAAAACATGACTTACAGTAACAAAACCCTTGTTGGAAATTACAGCGGTCAGACATTTCTTGTAGTTGGCCACCAGGTTTGCACACATCCCAGGAGGGAATTTGTCCCACCTCTTTTACAGATCCTCTCCAAGTCCAATGTTTCGAGGCTGACGTTTGGCAACTCGAACCTTCAGCTCCCTCCACAGATTTTCTATGGGATTAAGGTCTGGAGACTGGCTAGGCCACTCCAGGACCTTAATGTGCTTCTTCTTGAGCCACTCCTTTGTTGCCCTGGCCAAGTGTTTTGGATCTTTGTCATGCTGGAATACCCATCCATGACCCATTTTCAATGCCCTGGCTGAGGGATGGAGGTTCTCACCCAAGATTTGACGTACATGGCCCAGTCCATCATCCCTTTGATGCGGTGCAGTTGTCCTATCCCCTTAGCAGAAAAACATCCCCAAAGTATAATGTTTCCACCTCCATGTTTGACGGTGGGGATGGTGTTCTTGGGGTCATAGGCAGCATTCCTCATCCTCCAAACACAGCAAAGTTGAGTTGATGCCAAAGAACTCTATATTGGTCTCATCTGACCACAATACTTTCACCCAGTTCTCCTCTGAATCATTCAGTTGTTCATTGGCAAACTTCAGACGGGCCTGTAGATGTGCTTTCTTGAGCAGGGGGACCTTGCGGGCGCTGCAGGATTTCAGTCCTTCATGGCGTAGTGTGTTACCAATTGTTTTCTTGGTGACTTTGGTCCACGAGGTGAGAGTTGGGAGATTGACAGTTATTTTGTGTTTCTTGCATTTGCGAATACTCGCACCAACTGTTGTCACTTTCTCACCAAGCTGCTTGGCAATGGTCCTGTAGTCCATTCCAGCCTTGTGTAGGTCTACAATCTTGTCCCTGACATCCTTGGACAGCTCTTTCGTCTCTTTGGAATCTGATTGATTGTTTCTCTGGACAGGTGTCTTTTATACAGGTAACAAGCTGAGATTAGGAGCACTCACTTTAAGAGAGTGCTCCTAATCTCAGCTCTATTATACTGTATATGCTGTAGTTAATATACACAGGAGGAATGTGGTGAGATGTGCAAGTGGGCAAGTTGTTTGACTTGCTTAATTCTATAAATGTCACCATATATTTAGAAAGGGCACATCATGTACAGTTTGCTACAGTCTTCTTTTTCATCTTGAGAAACTTTAGAGCATGGAACTGGAAGCCAAATTTCTTTGAAAAATCTGAGGGAGAGCTGGCAAACAAACCCACCAGAAAATGATCAAGAATTTTTTAAAACAAAGTTACATACACTCTTAAAAATAAAGGTGCTTTAAGCGATGCCATAGAAGAACTATGTTTGGTTCCTCAAAGAGCCATTTAGTCAAAGGTTCTTTAAAGAACCATTTCTTTCTTATACCATTTATACCTACAAATTATAGATTGATCCTTTTTTTGTCAGTGGGCAAACATACAAAAATCAACATGGGATCAAATAATTTTTTCCTCACTGTAATAAGCAAAAGCTCATCTAGTGGCTTATGTGGAGACCTGAAAAACTGATTTTCAAGCACTGAGAAACATTAAATATTAAGTAACCAGTTTGGTTCTTTTTTTTTTTTTTAACAAAATCTATATGATCTCTTTGAAGACATGTTTATTATTATTATTATTTCTTCTCTGACACTCACATTTAATCTAACATTAAATCACTACAAGCTTTACCAAAGAAAATTAAACATTAGTTCTTCCTTTCTTTATCACATAATTTGTGTTGAACGCAGACACAAAGAGCTGGTTTGGTTAGACTGGAATAGGATTTAAACAAAAGGCTCTGGATACAAATAAATAGTTTGGGCTAAAAAACAGCACTTTTTGCTTGACAGATATAAAACGCCTTCCAAAAATACACTCAGGCTCGTTACAGACCATTTGCTTTTCTCTTCTTTAATTTTCTCCATATTTGCACCTATGAAGTATGTAGCGCTTTTAATGACTTCATGCCGAGCCTGGTCACAATTAGTCGCAATAATAAAACTTCAGCTAGTTTTAATAGATGCCTGGATTTTAATGACCAAACAAAAGCTGCTAGTAAAGAGCCACTGGTCCTTACATATTAACTTGGGTATAGTTTTGATTAACGACGTTACTGTGATTCAGAGGGTTATAAATCACTCACCCTCTCGACGATCGTTCCGTAGGACTCTGATTTTCTCGATTTTCCCAAGTAAGGCACCATCTTCAGCTGAAATCCCAGAGAAAACATTGTGTCAGCTCAAGTGTTCAGGGCAATACATCTCATCTATTATATATGCCGTAGTTAATATACAAAGGAGGAATGTGGTGAGATGTGCCAGTGGGCAAGATGTGTCACTTGCTTAATCCTGCACAATTCTGTAAATGTCACCATATATTTAGAAAGGGCACATCATGTACAGTTTGCTACAAACTTCTTTTTCATCTTGGGAAACTTTACGGCAGGGAACTGGGAGCCAAATTTCTTTGAAAAATCTGAGGGAGAGCTGGCAAACAATCCCACCAGAAAATGATCAAGAATTTTTTCAACAAAGTTACATACACTCTTAAAAATAAAGGTGCTTTAAAAGGTTCTTCAAGTGATGCCTTTTTATAATCTGAAGAAGGTTCTTCAGATGTTTAAGGTTCTTTATGGAACCATTTAGACAAAAAGATTCTTCTATGGCATTGTGAAGCACCTTTATTTTTAAGAGTGTACTGAAGAAGCCACTTCAACTCAAAGTTAAAAGAAACCATACGGTAGGGGCATAATTTCATATTCTCTTGAAACCTTAATTGATTGTGTCCCTTTTTTACTTTTCCATGGTCATATTTTACAAACATTTCTATTTTCGATTTATAGCAGACATGCTGAAGTATAACCAGGTGCATTAGTTTTACTTCCCTCTGAATTCTAATTGCCTACAGATGATGATTCGATTAAAAAAGGGGCACTGAGACTGAACTCTCTGCTCCATGTTGTGGAAACAAAAACAAATGAAAATGTAATGGACCATTCTGAAAGAGCATTATATTCAAAAACGAAGACCATACTCAAATGCCAATATGCAGAAGCAAGACCACAATCCACACATGTAAACCCACAGAAGACAGACGAGGACTAACAAGTCCAGTGTTTCCCTGCAGCAGAGTGTCATAAAGCAGGGCAGCATTGCCTTCAGGACAGAGTTCATACAGAGTTCAGACATCTGAAGAGGTCAAACTAGTGGTTTGGCATCCAAAAAACAAGCAGCGTGATGGGTTGGGGACTGCGGCTGGTGCCATAATGACACACTTTACACAATCGTACAAATCTCAGATGCATTGTTGCAGTGTTCTGCTACACGGATGCACTGCATGATTTATGGTGAGAAAGAGTAAAACACTGACTAAAAAACATGATGAGCATGAAACAGATTGTATATGATTGTGAGATGATTTATATAGTTCTGTACCATTTAGTTTGATTGGGGGCTAAAGATCAAAACACTTACAGTTGTCACTGTAGTCATCCACCAAGATGATCTCTTTGACCAGATGAGCAGGACTCTTCTTTAGCACACTGAAGACAGAAAAAGAGGAATGGTTGAATGCATGTGTATGTTTAAAAGTGTAGAGAAAGAAAGAGCTCTTGGCTTAGATCTTAGTGGATACTGGCAAAAGTAGAAGTAGAGGTACACTACCAGTAAAAAAAGTTGTTGAACAGTAAGATTTTTCATATTTTTAAAGAAGTCTCTTCTGCTCACCAAGTCTGTATTTATTTGATCCAAAATACAGCAAAAACAGTGCAATTTTGAAATAATTGCTTCTATTTCAATATATTTTAAAATTTAATTTTCATGTGATTCAAACTAAGTTTTTAGCGCCAATACTCCAGTCTTCATTTTCACTTTTATTTAGCAAGGATGCTTTAAATTGATCTAAAGTGATGATAAAGACATTTATAATGTTACAAAATATTTCTATTTCTGAAAAATGCTGTTTTTCTGAACTTCCTATTAATCAAAGAAACCTGAAAAAAATTCTACTCAGCTGATTTCAACATAGTCATAATAATAATAATAATAATAGTAAATGTTTTTGAAAGGACTGAATTGAATTGAACTGAATTTAGTGAGGATACATTCAATGAATCCAAAGTTACAGTACAGTATTTTTTTTTCTTTTTCTTTTAAACATTTTCTGGATTCTTTGATGAATATAATGTTTAAGTTTCCATAAAAATATTAAGCAGCATTAGTGTTTTCGATATTAGTAATGTTTTTTGTACTAATATTTCTCAATATTACCGTTTACTGTATTTCTGATTAAATAAATGCAGCCATGGCGAAAATGAGAAACTTCCTTCAAAAACCGACCCCAAGCTTTGGACCATAGTGTACTTCAGTATTAAAGTGTATATTTGACAAAATATTCTGGATTCAACACTATAGTGTAAACACAGCCTAGTAGATATTAGTAATATGAATTACAAAAATGGACAATGAAAAAAAAACAAAAAAAAAAACACGCACTTCTATTTATTTGTTTAACTTTAATCAATGTTTACCTAAGTAGTACCACATGTCATAATTTAAATTTATTTATATTCACATTTTTAAATAAAGGAGTAGTTATGTTGTATTGAAATGTTACAAAAATACTGAAATTTGACTGGTATTGGCATAAAAATGTTGGTATGGTGATAATAGTGCATTGAACATTGTTATTTGACATGGGACACCCACCTGACCACAGTGCGGAGCAGGGCTGAACGGGCTTCATTGTGGAAAGTGATAACCACACTGGACGAAGGAAGATCTGTCCTCCACTGTTTGTGACGACAACTGAGAGAGAAAAAGAAAATATTAAGATATATTTAAAATAAATTGTTCTTACATTTTTTTTCTCCCCAAAAAGTCACTTAAAGGAGAACTCCGGTGTGATTTTGACCTAAAGTGTATTGAATCATGATACCGAGTGTAAACGTACCTTGCATATCTCATCTCGTCTTGTCCACTGCTGTCCGAAATCTGGGGTCAGTTAGCCGATGCTCACAACAGCTTGTCAATGAAAGTCAATCGGGCATCGAAGGAGCCATGTAAATAAATCACTGTTTTACGCCATTTACGAGGCACAAAGTAGCTCCACACTTCATTGGTAGACTTCCAAGGGCCCTGACATTTAAAACGAGACATTGAGAACTTAGAAAAAGCACCGGTAGTTTATTTACAAGTAGATTTATACAGACAGTAACCGCAAGAAGTTTAGCGGCCGCCGCCATCTTAAATGTAGTCACGATAAGTCGAGTGTCGAGCACCAAGGAATTTATCAGCTTATCAACGTATCAGGTTGTAGTTTCCTTGGTGCTCGACACTCGACTTATCGTGACTACATTTAAGATGGCGGCGGCTGCTAAACTTCTTGCGGTTACTGTCTGTATAAATCTACTTGTAAATAAACTACCGGTGCTTTTTCTAAGTTCTCAATGTCTCGTTTTAAATGTCAGGGCCCTTGGAAGTCTACCAATGAAGTGTGGAGCTACTTTGTGCCTCGTAAATGGCGTAAAACAGTGATTTATTTACATGGCTCCTTCGATGCCCGATTGACTTTCATTGACAAGCTGTTGTGAGCATCGGCTAACTGACCCCAGATTTCGGACAGCAGTGGACAAGACGAGATGAGATATACAAGGTACGTTTACACTCGGTATCATGATTCAATACACTTTAGGTCAAAATCACACCGGAGTTCTCCTTTAATTTTATACACATAGACACACACAAAAAAAAACACTATTCCTAAAAATGGACAAACACTCTGTATAAAAGAGGCTTTTAAGCTTATTGACGTGGACCAGTAAGCAATAACCTAGCATCCACCGAGAACCAACCTAGCAGAACACTTTTCATAGTTTAAAGTGGGCAACCACAAGTTTCTTTAGAAAATGTAAAAGTCTAGGGTTGGGGTTCTTAACTCTGGCCAGTGAGATCCAGTTCTGTCTGGCTAGTTCAGCACCAACTCCTAATCAAACACACCTGTACAAGTTTATCAAGGCCTTTAGGATCACTAGAAAGTCACTGGCAGGTGAGTTTAATCAAGGTTGGAGCTAAACTCTGCAGGAAATTGGATCTTGCCCCTGGTCTAGTTGATGCAATTCAAAACATAATGAGGCCGGTGGTGTTTTGATTGAAGAGAAGCACTACACAGTGAAATCCATTGTCACACTGCTACACCTGAATACAGTCTCACACCCTCAGAGGAGCTCAGAGCCCACATTCATTTAATGCTTCTGTGAGGCCGAGATGGACAGGAGGTCATGCATTCTTAAACTCTCAGGACTTGCGTCTCCAAACATGCACACTCACATGTGCACACTATAAAGGTTTCAGCCACACACACACACAGCCACACTGTTTATATCCCGGAGGTTTTAATTTGACAGCTACGGGGCTAATCCTCTGGTTTCCTAGCGCCTCTCATCGAGGATAAGAGTGCACAATGCTTTCTCTGCACTGCCATCGATTTTGTGGCCACTGGATGCCTGGCAGGGGAATCGGGGTCAATTCCCCCTACACTGCTGTTAAACAACAGGTCAGGGTTGAGAGCCCACCATCAGAGACTCCAGACTGACTTCAGATTAGTGTATTCCACAACACTAATACTACACACTTGGCATTAACTTTAATTCCATTACAGCCTGAGAAACCACATTTATAAAGGTACAGACAGTACATCCATATTTTTACCCAATCTTTGGATTGAAGAAGTACCAACCGGTCCATTTCAACCATTTTACACCCTTGGAC
This sequence comes from Garra rufa, assembly GCF_049309525.1. Lineage (NCBI taxonomy): Eukaryota > Metazoa > Chordata > Actinopteri > Cypriniformes > Cyprinidae > Garra > Garra rufa. The sequence goes on along the minus strand of NC_133362.1, from coordinate 25,923,136 downwards.
TTCTTGGGAATACATTAAGGGCCCAGCACACATTTCTAGGCCTGTTTGCTGGAGCTCTCGCGAGGAATAACTGTGCAGTAGGCCATTAATAGAATGGAGGCTTTGACTAGAAGACAAGCACTTTTTAGAGCATATCCCATTGGCATGCTTCCCTCCGCTGGCCTCCAACCACCCAGCATGGCACCAAATAAACTCTCAAATACTTCCACTGTTAAAGCTCAAGTCAATAGCTAATAGAATAAATGTGCTGGGCTCAGTGTGCTGAACGCCTGCTACTATGTTTTAAGATTTTGATTAATCAATATTTGTAATTAATGTAACTAAAGTACCAATATTTGAAAAATGTTGATCACAGTAAAATGAAGATAAAATTTAAATACATTGCATAATGCCAAGAGCATTGAACAGACGACGTAAATAATGCAAGATAATACATAATATAATAATGCAAATTATGCATTAGAAAATGTAATCAATTATGCATTTTCTAATAAATAATAGTTGTAAACAATATAATATAGTATAAAAAAAGATATAATATATTTAAAAAATATATATAATGTATAAAACGATTACTAACGTATACGCTAGGAGTTAAACGTTTTTGGACAGTAAGATTTTAAATGTTTTTAAAGTCTTTTCTGCTCACCAAGCCTGCATTTATTTGATCCAAAGTACAGCAAAAACAGTAAAATTTGAAATATTTTTACTATTTGAATATATTTTACAAATTGCATTTATTCCTGTGATTTCACAGCTAATTTTTTTTGCATTATTACTCCAGTCACATGATCCTTCAGAAATCATTCTCTGTTTTGCTGCTCAAAAAAACCCATTTTATTATTATTATTATTATTATTATTATCATCATCATTATCATGCTGAAAGTGAAAACAGCAGAGTAGTTTTTTTTTAGGTTTCTTTGATAAACAGAAAGATTAACAGCATTTAACTGAAATATTTTAAATGTGTTTATCCTCACTTTTGATCAATTTAAAGCATCCTTGCTAAATAGAAGTATTAATTTCTATCATTTCTTTCCCTACAAAAATTATACTGACTTTTGAAAGCTTTTGAAATCAGCATATTAGAATGATTTCTGAAAGATCATGGGTCATGTAAATAATTATGCTGAAAATGTAGCTTTGATCACAGGAATAAATTACATTTTTAAATATATTTACAGAAAGCTGTTATTTTAAATAGTTAAAATATTTTACAACATTAGTGCTTTTGCTGTATTTTGGATCAAATATATGCAGGCATGGTGAGCAGAAGAGACTTCTTTATATAAAAAAATAAAACATTAAAAATCTTAATATAACTAAAATACTTTTTTTTCTTCTCCTACAATAGTTAATAAAAAAAAAAAAAGATAAATTAAATGGACTAAATGTGAAAAAACTACTACAGGCCTGTGCAGAAAGACATCATTCATTATTTGATTGGCAAGCAGGTCTATTTTCTTTTTTTATTAGAGCAGTGGTCCGAACACCAGACAAGAACTACGCCCGCCAAAACCATTTCCAATAAGACACGTGGCCTGCTGCCATCCGGGGTAACACAACAGAAGCAGCATCTCTCAGGAGTAAACAAAGAGCATGTGTTCCTCATTACCAGCTTAGGTAAGCATTTAACCGAGGGGTTTAAGACTAGTACGCTTCATTCTTTCAGCACTGGGTAAATTTACTAGAATGTAATGCAAAAACATAGAGGGCAAATTCTTCTTACTTTTGGGAGAAAATACAAAAGGCTGGCATTCAAGCAAACAAACTATAAACTCTGACCTTTAAAAAGGTCTTGCGGCCATTTTGAACGCACAATTGTGTGTCTTCTGCACTGAACGTGACTACTGCACTGGGAATGCAGCTCACACACCGCAGGGATGGTGAAAGGCCAGCGATAAGAAGACTTACAACAAGGATAATGTCATCTGCAGCATCAGCAGCTCTCCAGGAGGGAAACTGACTGACATATAGTGACAAGACGTTTACATGAAGCTGCACAGAGGACCACTGGTCAAGCCAAACACATTTACAGCATCAAACCCAGAGACAACTTCTACTGATATCAGAATAAACACACACACACACACACACACACACACACACACACACACACACACACACACACACACACACACACACACACACACACACACACACACACACACACACACACACACACGTTGGGTTTACATGTTTTATGGGGACATTCCATAGGCGTAATGGTTTTTATACTGTACAAACCGTACTTTCTATTGCCCTACACCTACCCTACACCTAAACCTAGCCCTCACAGGAGATTGTGCACACTTTTACTTCATCAAAAAAACTCATTGTGCATGATTTATAAGCCTGTTTCCTCATGGGGACCTGAGAAATGTCCCCACAAGGTCAAAATCTACTGGTATTCCTATCCTTGTGGGGACATTTGGTCCCCACAATGTGATGAATACCAGGTACACACACACACACACACACACACACACACACACACATTTTTAAAGGTGACATATCATGAAAATATATATTTTTTTGTTTAAGTGCTATAATCGGGCCCCCAGTGCATCTACCAACCCAGAAAACTTCGTTTTGGCTTTGCTTTTTCTGCAAGCATGAAAAAAAAAATGTGTGTGTCAGATTTTGTTTCCCTATGACGTAGAAAGGGGATCTTATTATAATATTACCGCCCCTTAATCTGCATGTTTCCACCCACAACGCCATCATTTTGTTTTTGCAAGCGACAACAGTGTACCAGTTGTAAAGTTAAAGCAAAGCAAGCTAACTGTTGTTGCGTTGGCTGCACAGACGAGCACAGGACACTATTTAGAGTCCCTGCCTCAGAGGAGACAAGACAGCAGTGGATTTATTGATTTATTTACTGTTTATTACGCTGCTGCCACATCGATCTAATATAAGACGAATTCTTTCCCAGCTGTTTACCTTCACAGACATAACTGACTGTTTTTGTAACTCTTGTGTGTGTGTGTGTTTGATAGTGCAATAAGACATGAAAGAGAACTTGCTTTAGTACTCAAATGCCGTGTGACAGCCGCTTTCTATATCAGAAGTTTAAACTACTATGGTTTAAAATGCATGATTTCAGTGTGATAGACATGACAATCAAAACCAAACAGATGTTTTTTTTGCAGAATATCTAAGGTGCAAACTGTTATTTAAAGAGACATGCATGAAAACGGAGTGTTCCTGCTTCCACTCAAAATATGCATTTTCACAATGAAATAACAAATGATCTGTATGGTATTTTGAGTTTAACTTTACAGACACATTCTGGGGACACCTGATACTTATATTACATCTTGTAAAAAGAGTAATAATAGGTCTCCTTTGAAATGACACACTGCTGCATAACCAACCAACTAAACCAAAAAAAAAAGTGAAAACCAAATTCTTGGACATTAAAGCATTGCTTTCTGAATATGTATTGTGATGAATATGCTCTTGCACATCCCATTTTAATTCTTGTGCAATACCTGTAACACTGCAGAAACCATTAAATGATCTAATATGACAGAAAGCTTAAATTTAGAGTCTTTTCTTCCCAGTTTCCATCTGGGCATTTTACTCAATTCATCTCGGTGGTCTATTTAGTCATATAATAAGCCTTCACTAAGGCTTTCTGGGACTTAATAATAATAGTTTTATTATTCTTTAACATCTAGAAACACCTAACAGCCAAACAATAGCTTTAGTCTTAAGCACACTTAAAAATCTGTGATGGCTCTGTGTGTTTGCTGAAAGCAAAAGCTGCTCTAACTATCTGAGGTTACTTCTCTGAATTCTTCTTCCCAGCAGTTAGAAAAAATGTTAAGTTAACACTATTAAATATTGGTCCTGGTCAAAGGTGAAAAGGAGCAGCAATGTTCAACAAAATAATCTGCCCCCGCAACAGTTTAGATTCACGCTCTTCTATCATTCAACTGCACTCTGTTCCAGGAAAATAAATAAATATAATAAATAAATAAAATGCAACCAAATACACTACAAATGATGAAAAAAATAATAATAATGCATTTCAGATTTCATTACAACTAGTAAAAAAAAATTTAAATTTACATATGCTGTACATAAATGCATTTCACATATACATACGCAAAACCAGACTTTATTCGCCCCAATGGAATGCATTTTTACATGGTCCGGATCATTCCCTATCCCCTATATAGTGCACTACGTGCCATTTACCGTACAGAAAATACAAATTCTGCATTTCACTCTCCAGGAAGGAAACTGACTGACATATAGTGACACAGAGGACCACTGGTCAAGCCAAACACATTTACAGCATCAAACCCAGAGACAACTTCCGCTGATATCAAAATGTACGGACACATGCATTTTAAAGGTGCCATAGAATGCATTGAGAGAATATTTTAAATTGTTCTCTGATATCTACATAGAAGGTATATGGCATAGGGAAGGGCAAAAAATCTCCAGAAATGGTTTTACAGGTCCATTTACAACCCTAGGATTTGCCCCTAAAATGAAATGCTTTGTATTTCCCTTATTTGGAAGCTTCATGAATATTAATGAGCTCTGCTCTGATTGGCTGTTTCACAGAGCTGCTCATCTCAATAGCTTGCACATGGATAAAAATATATATTTAATTAGGAGCTCTAGCCGCTTTTAATATGCTGTTTGTTGAATATGCCCTTTTGAATCGTGGACATTTCAGTCTCATTACTGTGATGCATGTGCTCTGTGTAAAGTTACAATGCAGAGACACAAGTACTTACCACACAAGTTGAGCTGCTTCTCAGTGATTCTCAAGATCTGTAAATCATTCGCCATCATCAGGCAGTTATTTCTCCATCATTCACCATCATCAGCGCAGTCATCTCTCTGTTTATGTGGTAAGTGAAATCCTATGTATTGCAATGTAACAGGCTAGCGCTAGCATTAAGCTAATCGTGTCCCTTCTGTGGCTTGCCTTGTTTTACTGTTGTGCTGACGTTACCGATGATTGGGCAATGCAAATGATGGAGGCGTAACTATTAACCATCTCGGGAAAGTTTCGTAACAATCAGTGTTATGTTGGAATTGACCTATTTTTCAGTGGTCTTTTGCAAACACTAGATTTATATAAGGAGGAGGAAACAATGGTGTTTGAAACTCATGGTATGTCATGTCCATGTACTGAACTGTTATTTAACTATGCCAAGGTAAACACAGTTTTCCATTCTATGGCACCTTTAAAGGTGACATATCATGAAAATCTGACTTCTTCCGTATTTAGGTGCTATAATCGGGTCTCCAGTACATCTACCAACCTAGAAAATATAAACAAGTGGCCGATTTCAGCCAGAGCTTCGACTCCTATTTGTGACCCAGGACCACAAAACCAGTCATAAGAGCATTTTTAAATAAGCTTTCCATTGATGTATGGTTTGTTAGGATAGGACAATATTCGGCCGAGATACAACTATTTGAATATCTGAAATCTGAGGGTGCAAAAAAAAAAAAAAATCGAAATAATGCCAAAATCAAAAGTTATTAGCAATGTATATTACTAATTAAAGTTTTGATAGATTTATGATAGGAAATTTACAAAATATCTTCATGGAACATGACCTTAGGCATAAAAGAACCATGACCCATACAATGTATTTTTGGCTATTGCTACAAACATAACCCTCCTACTAATGACTGGTTTTGTGGTCCAGGGTCACATTTATAGTGTAGGGGGTGGGACACTTCGGATTCTAGAGAGTATTTGATTGGACAAAAAAAAAAGTTTGATAAGAAGCTGAAGTGCAGAGTGATGTCATCAAAATTGTTGATCAATAATGGCAGAACTGAGAGACTGTAAGGTTTGAATGCTTATATTTTCTAAATGCGAATTTTATCGTTGTTTTGGAGCACACTAGCTTACAGATCACCTTAAGGTTAACGTATTCATACTAAAAGCCAAAAAACTTCAAACTGAAGGGACTTGAAATGTGGGGGTAAACACATATATAATGTTACAAAATATTTGTATTTCAAATAAACGCTTTTCTTTTGGACTTTCTATTTATTAAAGAATACTGAAACAAATGTCAGTTTCCACAAATGTTAAGCAATATTAACAATGATAATCATGAGCAAAACTATATTACAACAGAAATATTATTATAAATTTCTAAATATTAATGTCATTTCTGCATATAAATCAAATAAACACAGTCTTGTTAAAAGGAGATGCATAAGAGAAGCAAAATCAACCAATCCAAACTTAACTGTACAGTACATGAATCAAATACCTGAACTTTTGACCCTAAATAAGAAATTTCCTCTTTGGCTAGCGTTTGCATTATAACCCACCTTTCACGGAAGGAGATGAGAAGAAGTGTTTGGTAAATCATGCCAGAATATGATCTGAACATCTCGTTCTTGCTCGGTTCAGGTCAAGTCACACGTGACTGTCTCCAACACGCTTCCATTTACAATGCAATTTGAACTCTGTCCAACCGAACCATAGTCAACAACTTCTGAGAGCCGTGCCAGTAACTTCCCCTGCCAAATGACTAAAACAGATATCCAGCTGACGTGAGATTACGATGCTCAAGAATAAACATGTCAACCATTATGTAGTCAACACAATCCCCCCGCCTCACACTTCACACATACAGCGGGGGCCAGATGCCTGAGACCGCTATGAAACCTGGGGATTGAAACGCTCGATCTGGACATCGTTGCGGTTTTAAAAAAGTATAACAAAGAAACACTCAAATAAAATAGGTTTACGTCATTGATAATGTGACTCTTTGTACAGGCGGTTTTATGTTCTTGCATTCATTGAAGCTCAAGACCTGTAATGAACATTTAAAAGGCAAATCCTTTATTTGCAAATATATTCAGTGTTTTGTTGCATTCCCTTTCTTTTTCTTTTCAATTCCACAGCACACTCATGGGAGGTGGGGCAGACAAAACATTTCACTGCAATTGTACAAATGTGACAAATAAAACTTTGGACCTGGAGGGATCAGATCGATGTGAAATACTGACACAAAGAGAGGAAATGAGACCGGGCAGTGCGAGCCAGAAAGGCATCTTAATTACACAGACTGAGCGTCAGTCATACAACAGTGGGTCAATGTTTGCTTATGTGGCTCATGGAGACTTCGGTCGATGACTTCACGACTGCTCTGCCAGTCGCAGCGGATGGCAGCACTGTGAGATATTCCCAAAAGCCAGGCAGACACCGGCCAAAGCACACAGTAGTTTTTCTGCAAGAAAGGCCTAGAGCTCAGACGGTTCAGAGGGATTTTGAAAATCAGGCAGGCTTAGAAAGGTCATGCTCAAGAGAGTGAAGAAAGAAAAGATGAACAGATGTCCTTGCTGCTTGATGTATCTCCAGAAACTCACCAAAAAAAGTGTTCTCATCATTCAGAGATCTGTTACCGGCTTATTGATGCAAATATCGGCTGCTGGGCTTAGTGAAGAACCATAAATTAAAGTTCTGTTCCCAGAAAGCAGAATATTCAATTCCATCCATACTCTTGACTCAGGAGCCGTTCAAGCAGGATGCGTTCATCTGAACTAAAACAAGTAGATGGCATGACACGTCTTGAAAAGCATTGTTTAGGGATCCATAATATATCTGTTGATGTAATGATTAACCTTGAGCCGGTTGCAAATCGAGGAGCTCTATCATCAACTCAGTGCAATGCAACGCCAGGCGTGATGCAAGTGTTTTTTTTTTGTTTTTTTTTTGCTAGTTTCAGTCCAACATAGTAATCATTCACGTCCAACGCCATGTTTAAATAGCAAATGTACTTGCGCCCATCTGTTCGCCCATTGGCGTGCTGGTCTCAAAACGAGATGTGTTCAGGCGCATTGTTGGCGCTTTGCTATTTTGAGGAAACTGAAAATGATTGGTTTTGGTGTAGGGGATATTTCCAACATGATAGAGCATTAACCTTAGGGACATTCCCTGGATATTTAAATTCTGAAAAGCCACAGTAAGTACCTTAAGCACTGTAATAAAACCGCAGCATGTACCAACAGAATAATAATGTGCCAAGGTCACATATTGAACGTGTGTTTTAGCTCCACTCTCTGGACATGTCACTTTGAAACTGCCGCGTAATGTACAGTAAGTTATACAGTGTTGCAGAAATGTATATAGAGACAAATATTTTCATGAGCCTGGGTTGAATATGAAGGTAATCTTTAGGAAATCTCAAAAGTCAAAATAAATATACAATCATATGGTACATTATAATGATGTAATGCCTAAATTCAAAATTATTTGTTTTAGTTAAGTGTTTTCTTATTACTTTATTTAGACAAAATAGTATATAATCAGCCATATAATGTTACCAGATCTTTACCGTATGCTTGCTCATTTTCCCCGTTTTTACATTCAGGCCCTGTTTACACTAGTGCTTTTTCGTTTTAAAATGGCGTTTCAAAATGAAAACAATCCTCGTCTACACTGGTGTTTTCAAAATGCATGTCACATGACAATTCATAATGAGCATGATGTTGCTGTTTACACGGTCATTGAGAATTCGCAGAGCGAATGTGGGCAACCACGCCATCACTTCAAAAGCCTCTGATGCCCATTTTCCACAAGTTGGTATGCTTATTTAGGATCTTCATGAAATGTCTGCCAAAAACTTTGGTTAAAATTAGGGGTGGAAATCTTCAGGCACTTCACAATCCAATCCCGATTCTGGAAGACACAATCCGATTCCAAAACGATTCTTGATCTTTTTTTTTCCTAATTAATTCTTCTGCTGTGCAAATACATCTTTACAAAATGTAAAATTGCAGTTTCTATGCTTTTTGTTTATAGTTGAAATCTCTGTATGTCAGTACTGCCATTTTTAAAGTGGGTGTGTGAATCTTCACTGGTTTCAAGATTTAATTGCGATGCATCAGAGAGAGAGAGAGAGAGAGAGAGAGAGAGAGAGAGAGAGAGAGAGAGAGAGAGAGAGAGAGAGAGAGAGAGAGAGAGAGAGAGAGAGAGAGAGAGAGAGAGAGAGAGAGAGAGAGAGAGAGAGAGAGAGAGAGAGAGAGAGAGAGAGAGAGAGAGAATCACGATGCATCTGAGAATCAACCTTTTTCTCCCACCTAGTTAAAATTCCTCATTGGTTGTGTAAAACAACACTCTTTTTACCTGGTCAAAAACAGCTCTGTTCACAGAGACCTATTTCAGTGCTTCTCTTTAAATGCTAATGAGCTACTGGTCACTCCACCCCTTATTAGTTTGTGTATTCGGTGGCACGTTACCATCAAAAAATGGCTTGATAATTAAGACTGATTAGGCTTTTTTGGGATTAAAAAAAAAAGTAGTGAATGAATTTTTATCATTGTAGGGTGGTTGTGTCCACACACTGCTAAGACACATTTGTATGCAAACACCAAGTAAAAGTGAATTTGCATCTGATGTCCCCTTTAAAATAATATGCACTTTTTATACTGTACATATATGTATATTGTATTAAAGTTGCGGTATTTAAACTACTGGTTTTAGTTTTTAGTTTTATTTATAATTTATTTGAAATTGTGAAATAGTCATTTTAATAATTGGCCATTTATTGGTTGATCAGCCATAAAAATGAAAATGTTCATTGGTGAATCCTTCGGCATTTTAAATGTGAGATACTGTGTGTGTGTGTGTGGGGGGGGGGGCAGTGTGACATGCCATAGCTATCAAACAGTGTGACATGCCATAGCTATCAAACGTTCATTTAGAAAAAACATCTAAAAACAGCAAATGCGGATGCAAGAACGTATCCCGTGTGAACGTTGAAGAGTCACTGCATTTATTTAAATAACAAACCGGTGGTAAAGGGCACTTGAATTCCTGGAATTATGGGCTAGCTTTTTAAATAGTAACAAACATCCAATTCTTAAACTCTACGTCCACATCTCAAGGTGGGAAATGGAAGCCCTGAAGTCAGGAACTTGAAGTGTTCCAGTGACCTGCCGTACCACCGTGTAAACAACACAGTCACGCCAACAATGAACATTCCTTCCTGTAACCACAAATCACCACAAGCTAGTGATGACACTTATTTTGGATTAATATATTGCATGAGACTATTTTTATATGGGTTTTTTAAACAAGGGCCAAGCTCATCCCTGTGCAATGGGAGGGTAATTTCCTAAGAGGGCAGCATCTCCCAAGCAGCCTGTTTATGTTGAGCAGAGAACCGAAAACAGGGCTGCCCTCCTCTTGACAAGTCTTCCTGTATGTCAGCAGTAAATCATCAAGTCCTAGGAGCCCAGACCTGCACTGCAGGCTTTCAGTGGAAACAATAGTGGAAGACAGCATTCGCTGGCCAACCTAAACCATCTGTACCTTCACCCCACACGCAGAGCTCTTTTTAAGTGCATGTGTCAGTCCACATGCAGGCTGTGGCAGGACCACAAACAGAGGCGATAGCTTTCAATGCTTTCAATGTTTCACACTGCTTTCAATGTTTCTTCATAAAGCTTTTAAAAGACCAATGAATGCCATGTCCACAACCACAACCATAACTAAAACACATGATTAAATCATACTTAAAACCATTACAAATTGCAAACCCTCAAGCAACATAAAAATTCATACTATTTTTTCAGAACTAAAGCCTTTGCTATATTGGGATACCAAATATACCAAATGTCCACACAGAACAAACTCTAAATAATCTCAAAATAAATCAAGCATATTAGATTACTTTACCCAAGTAAGGCACATATTCACTGAGGCACACATTCAACTGGAAAATAAAATAAAACACTCTAAAAAATACTCAATAGAGGTTATATTAAGTATATACATATAAAGTTTTTGTATCAATATATACAAATTAGAGTGTTTTAAGTGTTTTAAAAGGCAATAAAAAGATTCCTGAGCAGTTACTAGAAAAATCTGTATACTGAATGTGTTAAATAATATTCTTGGTCTTCTGCCAGATAATTTATTGTGCAACCAAATCAACAATAATAACCCAGATCTGTAACATTACAATATACAGCTGAGGTCTTCGAAGGTTTTAGAATATACAAAACGTTCATTATTTTACCAAAATCATACAAAATGAATGTTATTTTTTCTATTTAGTACTGACCTGAATAAGATATTTTACATAAAAGATGTTCACATATAGTCCACAAGAGAAAATAATACTTAAGTTTATAAAAAATGACCCGGTTCAAAAGTTTACATCCCCTTGATTCTTAATACTGTGTTGTGAACTGAATAATTTACAGTCGTGTTTTTTTGTTTAGTGACAGTTGTTCACAAGCCACTTGTTTGTCCTGCTGTTGTTCTTCAGAAAAATCCTTCAGGTCCCACAAATTCTTTAGTTTTCCAGCATTTTTGCGCATTTGAACCTATTCCAACAATGACTGTATGATTTTGAGATCCATCTTTTCACACTGAGGACAACTGAGGGACTCATACGCAACTATTACAGAAGGTTCAAACGCTCACTGATGCTCCAGAAGGAAAAATTATGCATTAAAAGCCAGGAGTGTAAACTTTCGAACAGAATGAGGATGTGTACATTTTTCTTATTTTGCCTAAATATTATATTTTTTGATTGAGAACTGCCATTCGGAGGCTACAGAAGATACTTGCATGTTGCCCAGAAGACAAAATAAGTTAATAAATGTACCCTGATCTTCAAATTTTTTCAAGTTTTCACCCCCCGGCTGTGGATCATTCAAGTAACAACGGAATCAAGTGTATGTAAACTTTTGAACAGGGTCATTTTTATAAATTTAACTATTATTTTTTCTTTTGACCTCAACTGTAAACACCATAACAAACGATATCATAATTCATCAAGAGCAGATCATGAGCAATCACTTGGCATAAATGCATGCTATTCATTGACTGACTTTGAACTTTCAGTGCTCACATTTATTTAATTCAATCATGTTAGTATAATCACATTAGGCTGTGTCACGAATCCTGTTTTCCTATCTCCAAATTTAAAACCTCTTAAAGTGATAATTAAGACATTTGATATACCAGTTAAGAATTATGACAATAAATGTGATAAAACTGAACATTTTGTGACACACTGTGACACTTCAAATACCATCCATGACATATCCAGAGCAATCGGTTTCTGCATAACATCAGGTAGTTAAAAAAAGAGCATGAATTCATCATAACATTCACAACAGCTAATTCTGAGACAAGGACTGGCTGTGGGACCAATTTATGTTCGTTTAAGCACAACCAAGGCCCCCCTATAGTTTTTACATCAGCCCTCTGAGATACGGGAAATATGTTTCGTGTAAAGACGCATGAGATGTTTTGTGTGAAGATATCTAGGCTGTCTGAATCACAAAGGCAGTTGCATCTGGTCATTATAAAACAGCAGTAACATGAGTGTTTGATGGAAACCTCATTTTCTCACGCAATCGATACAGTCTCAGCTAAGTGCAGCTCTAATGATGTTACTTTCAGGGGACCAGATAATATTTCTAAGGATCCTGAAGCTTTTTGAAACTCGAGAGTTAAGCCACGTTTGAACTGCATTAGAAAGGGAGGTTTGTGTTAAAAAAAAAAAATAAAAAGTTATTAAAAAAAATAAAATAAATCACTGGTACTACCACTTGCTTAATTACTAAAGTCCACTTCTAATGAGTTTTTGGACAAAAAAAAACAAACTTTTTCTCTCAGCCTGTTTTTAACTAATTATAATACTTTATTTTAAATGCATTTTCAACACTAAGTAGCAATGATTTCTGAAGAATCATGTGACTCTCAAGACTGAAGTAAAGTTGCTGAAAATTCAGCTTTGCAATCACATGAATAAATTACATTTTCAAAAAATAGAAAACAGTTCCTTTAAATCTCAGTAATATTTTACAATATTACTGCTGCACTGTATTTTTGCTCAAATAACGGCATCCTTTGTAAGCAAAAAACTTTCCTACCCCAAACTTCAAATGGCAGTGTACCTTTAAAACTTGTGTGCAATGCCTTCTTGACATGTGAAAAAAGACTGGACTAAAATGATTATGGAACTCGTTATAAATAAACTTCAGACCGGGTAAGTTGGTGAACTCTGAAGAGGCATTGTGGGTGGTCGAGCATTTTTCTAACATCAAAAAGCAGCCCAAAAACTGTTTTGCTGAACTCAGAACTTCCTCTACAGACCTTTTCTCCAAAAAAAAAAAAAAAAAAAAAAAAAAAAAAAAAAAAAAGTACAGTGCATTACACTGGTAAAGGAAAACTTAATGGAGACAATGACATCTAACCACAGCTTTTAAATAAATGAATCCTAAAAATGCAAAGATGCCAAGTAAACTTGTCCGAACCAAAAGGTTTTGCTAAACATGTGCAACACATTATCTGGCCTAGAGAGCGTGAGAGTGAGTGGCTGATTTATCACAGGAAAAAATGAGTGCCCAGATATTGTGTCATCAGCAAGTATGACATTCCTTTAGATGCCCACTCAGGAGTAAATGATTTTCCTCTGCGAGACCTTTTAGCTTAAACACAAGCGTGACTGTTACAGATGAGATTCATAACACCCAAGACCATTTACTGCATCTAAGAGGACAAGCTCATTCTCCATTTTAACTACTCATTTATTTTCCACTTATACATTCAGCGCTCTACTCATACACACCCTGATGATTCACTATTGTCAATCCTGCCTTGACATCTCTGACAGCCATTTAAACCCTGAAGACAATCTGCTACTTCGCCACCTCAAGGACACTGTGACCGACAGACGGATGAAGACGAAGTTTTGAAAGACCTGCCGAGGAAGTGCTTTTCATGCACTTCTCTATCATTGTGCTGTGTAAGCATCTCTCCATCAAATGACAGGCCTCTCTTTATGATAATCAGAAATTAATTTAGCACATTAATTTTGACTGACTTTATCACAAAGAAGCACTGACACTGTTCTTCACATTCACTGTGTGTTAAAGTAAAGCACACTACATAATGAATTAGGCAATGGAAAAACTCTACACAGTGGGGCAAATGCTCTGTATAACGTGAACAGTTCATTATTAGTGGAAAGGGTGCTTCAATACTCTACAAACCAAAGGAAACGGCTTTAATTAGATTTTGTGCCTGGGTCTAATGTTCAGATAAGAGAGTAACTTCACTTTAAATAATACTTTTGCTAAACGTAATTCAACTATGAAAAGTGTCACCACACATTGAAAATGGGCTTCCTAAACTAAACTGTAACTCTAGTCAAATATAACAGAATTAAGTAAATCTACTAGCTATTATCAAAAGAACAAGCCTGTCTGCTTAAAAGGATAGTTCTCCTAAAAATGAATATTCTGTGATTAATTACTCACCCTGACATTGTTCCATACCTGTAAGCAGGGGTTAAACTGGGATTTGTTATGTGGGGGGGCTCTATGGTGGCAGGCTATATATATATATATATATATATATATATATATATATATATATATATGTCCCTGGACCACAAAACCAGTCATAAGGTTAAATTTTACAAAACTGAGATGTATGTAGGCCTGTCACGATAACAAATTTTGCTGGACGATAAATTGTCCAAGAAATTATCGCGATAAACGATAATATTGTCGATCTGAGACCATTTTCATCTAGAATAATTATAATGGCATAATAATGCACATATGCCTTTCAAAATTCAAAAACGTTTATTTTTAGACTATTTAACACTGTGAAAATGGAAAACATTATAAATATCCACAATAACAATGAACAAAACAACCAAAAACAATAAAAGCAATGGACTCTCAGTCTCTGTTAACAAAAAATGCACTTGAATAAATACCCAAAACAATAAATAAAATGGATGTAAACAAAATTGCACTTCAAAAAATATTAAACAAAAGGCTCAACATGCATTCCATAACAGGCAAAACTGCCGTGGAGATGTTTAGTGTCCCGCCAACAGGAATAGCAGCAGCAGCAGCGAGCGCAAGTGTCTTCAGCAGACACAGTAAGGCTAAACTGGCCGCAAAACCCCAGCCAAAGTAATTACCATGAATGTGGCGGGAGAAAAGTAAGGAAATATTCAAATTATTTATTAATAAAGTAGTATTTTCTGAGTCAGTGTCGCAAAGAAGTTGTTGATGATCCTAACTCGCCATCTGCTCGGACGCGCTTTTAAAGCCTAAATGCATCTTTATGGATTAGGACTATAGCTAATAAAAGAGTTTTGTTTTCGATTTGAATTATTACGTTTTACAGTAGTGAAGTAATAATTTAAAGTAAATTTATTACTCTAACATTTATGAGCAAAAATAAAGTTTCACGTGGCGCTGCAACTCATGTCCTGCAAAGCTTTCATTCTCCGCACAAAACGATCGGATTTGCGCCTATTTGTACACATTTATCTAAGTTAAACGATTAAACTAATTGTGATATGCTCTCAGCTTTTTTAGTTTTTTTTTATATATATCTAAGGATTTTAATTTAAATCGTGATAATTTGAGAAGGCTAAATTGATCTCTCTGCTGGCCGCTTTGTCGTCACTTTAAAAAACAAAAACTTGAATTTCACAAATAAAACGTGTTCCAAATATATTCCTAAATTAACTTTATAAAATAAATAAACGAAAATAAATGTAATTACTTTGCTATTAAAAACAGCAGCTGTGCAACGGGGAAGAGAAAGAGAATTCGGTCAGTAATTCTGATACGCTGTGGAGGTTGTTGTTGTTTTGCAACGAATGTTTGTTTAGTAGCCCATTTAACTCTTATTTAGGCTACTTTCTTATTTAAAAGTATTATTTCGTTGATTTATTTAAGCGTTTTGTAGGGTGCTTGTTCACCGACGGAATTGCTAAAGACGCACGTTTGTGGATAATGTTTGAGCCTCATTTATTTAGGCTATATATAAAACACCGCACCATCGGCGGTGGGAAAAAATCTGCCACCGTCACAGCCATACAGTTCCTACCCTTCATAAATGCGTGCACTACATGTTGTATTTAAAAATAAATTTAACATTCAACGACCGACATGAATGTTTTTGCGCTGACTGAGTATTAATTGTCTCCCTGTCTGTGTTCTGTGATCCAGTCTGACATGCTCATTCAGTAAAGATTTAAACTTACCACAGACTGCCAGGATGGACTTTTAGGCATAAATGGAGAAACTCGTGTGAATTTGTGACATTTACAGAGAAGGATATGACCGTAAGCTTTCATACTGAGGGCGCAAACGGATCTCAAAGCGCCTCACAGGGCCATTACTCTATCACTCTATCATGACTTCTTATGTTTTGGGCAGCTCGGATAACTAACAAATTAATTTCAACAAATATCTTTTACCATTAACTTAAGTTCTAAGATTATTTAGATAGTTCATTTTAGTGTGGTCTAAAAAGAAACAAAAAAGTTTACGACCTACACAGTTGTATTTGAACATCAAATAGCCTATATGAAGCTCAAACTCAAATGAAGTTAAGAATCTGAACTGTAGCAATGTACATATGCATATACCAAATTGTCACGTTCTAGACTATATTTATTTTTAAATTAAAAAATAAATTTTCCTCCTTAATAGTGTGGTAGTTTTTTTTCTCTGTGGTATCAAATAGTATCGAATATCGATATTTTTCAAGGGATCGTATCAAAGTTAGAAATTCCAGTATTGTGACAACACTACTCCCGCCTTCCCACACGAAGTCCATGTGACTTACAAGCGCGGCCTCCCCACAAAAAAGACAATGCAACTGACAAGAGGGTTCGCTTCGCCTACGCTAAGGAAACGAGAGTTGTCATTCAGTCGCGGATAACAAACAAGTATGCAAATGAAATTATCGCGGCCGGAAAAATTATCGAGGTCATTTTTTTTTATCGTGCGATTAATCGATTTATCGATGTATGCATCATATGAAAGATCAATAAATAAGCTTTCTATTGATATATGGTTTGTTAGGATAGGACAATATTTGGCCGAGATACATCTATTTGAAAATCTGGAATCTGAGGGTGCAAAAAAATCAAAATACTGAGAAAATCACCTTTAAAGTTCTCCAAATTAAGTTCTTAATGCATGTTACTAATCAAAAATTACATTTGGATATATTTATAGTAGGAAATTTGCAAAAAATCTTGATGGAACATTATCTTTACTCAATTTCCTAATGATTTTTGGCATAAAAGAAAAATCAATAATTTTGACCCACACAATGTATTTTTGGCTATTGCTACAAATATACCCCAGCCACTTAAGACTGGTTTTGTGGTCCAGGGTCGCACATATACATATATACATATATATACACACACATATATATTTTTTTCTTTATTCTGAAGCAATATTCTCATCGGTTTTCTATCAGCTGTGACATAAATCTGCACATTTTTTGAAGTGAATTTCTTTTTACATTTATATTTCCCCCAACTTCATTAATACTTCATGTTTCATTTAAAATTCTTACATTTGATCTATAAATTCTATTACATAATATGAAATATAAACAACTGAATTAAATAATGTTAGGATTGTTTTGAGAGTTGTTGAGATTGTTTTAAGTATTTTTTTATACAGTGCACAGCATAAATGAGTACACCCCCTCTAAAAATTAACAAATTGAGCAATTACACTTCACTTGAAAGACATATTAGGATTCTTTGGAGATATTATGTTCCAACAGACCTGCTTGATCAATTACCAAAGAAGAATGTCAAAATTATTTAGCAAATTAAGATTTTCCTGTCAAAGTGATAAAATGTTGTGTTGCAAAAATTAGTACACCCTCCTGAAAGTTACTAAACAAAACTAAAAAAAGAAAACAAAAGTGTAAGTTTAAAATTATTTTTGATCGACCGGTAAGTATACTGAACCTGAAAGTAATTTCCTGACAGTTAAAGGCGTTTTATAGCCTACTGAATCATACACAGACTTAATGCTATCAACAATGAAACCACTTAGGAGAGAAAGGCCAAGTGACTTATTTCTTAGCAGAAAAGAGGACAGTGGTACAAGAGGAATACCAAATTATTGTTTTAAGTGTGAAAATATAGCAGAAGTAGCACTGCCATTCAGAAACAATGGACTTGTGACAAGGCTCCTGAAATAACCAGGTCTTCACTTTTAGTTTTCATTTAAAGGTTGTATCAGCGATTTCAAGCCTGAAACATAAAGTGTCAAATTCAGCTGACCTTTCTTCACGATCCGCTCGCTGCCTGCCCCATAAATCGAATGTAAAAAAAAAACCCCGCGTCTCTCTGGTCAGCCTAGGGTCCGAGATCAACTATTCCACAGAAAAACAAACAGTGTTCCAACCAATCACCGTCACCCTCACATCCCTGCACCAGTAGGAAAGTCCACAACACCAACCCCCTGACGCTGATTGGTTGGAACACTGTTTGTTTTTCTGTGGAAAGGTTGGTAGCACCGATTGTTTTTTTGGCATATCTCGGACCCTAGGCTGACCACAGAGACGCGTTTTTTTTTTTACAGTCGATTTATGGGGCAGGCAGCGAGCGGATCGTGAAGAAAGGTCAGCTGAATTTGACACTTTATGTTTCAGGCTTGAAATCGCTGATACAACCTTTAATGATGAGTGAATTTTTGCTACAAAATGAGGGGGAGAAATACCATGTAAGAGTATCAGAGCCGGCAAAAGCTATGGAAAGAGTGACACTTTATCTCACAGAGTACGAAGCAGCCTGCAGGAGTGACATGCATGGTTATTGTCACCACTAGAATTACCTACTGTAGTCAAAACACAGTAAACTCATTTAACCTCTTCCAAGGCCCATATTAACAAAATATAGACTTCTGGGAATCCATACTCTGGTGTCAAGGGACCAAGTCAATCATTTCGGATCCAAAAGCATCCAAAATGTTCTGGTGTTGCTACAGGAGGAGTACAGCGAGAAGTGCCTGGTACCTACAGTGACGTTCAATGGTAGTAAAGCTCTTCTACAGGGATGTATGAGTGCTGAAGGTGTGAGGGAGCTGTGCTTTATCAGTGCAGTCATGAATTCACACACTACTGCGTGATGTAATACAAAAAAACTGAAACTGCAGATGCAACCTTCCCCTCATTCCCTGCATTATTGGGCATTTTTTAAGCATGACAATGAGGATAATCCTTGAAAATCCTTCAGTGGACATGTATTTCACTCAGTATTAACACTCTTGAGCAGCTGTGGGGGATTCTGTAGAGACGAGCTAAGCAAAACTCCCCATTAAAGACCAGGGCATTTAAGGAGGTCGTCCTCCAGGAGTTAAACAGGACAGATGTGAAAATTTGCCATGAACTTGTACACTCAGTGCCAACAAGGGACAGAGCAGTATACTTAATGTTCTGGAGGACATATTAAGTACTAGATTATTATACATTCGCTGAATTACATATAGGGTGTACTCATTTCTGCAATCCATTATTTAAACAAAATTGGCTAATTTACTTATATTACAGGAAATATTGGCATATATTTTGTTGTTTTTATTAAGTATACTGTACATTTGATACATTTAAATATTGCCATCTTTCCATGAATTATATTAGTGATCATTAAGAAAATACATCTTTTATATATATTAAGAGGGGGTGTACTCATTTATGCTGTGCACTGTATATATACACAAGAAATTATGGGGGGATTATACTTTTAAACCAAATTAAAACACCAGTAGGTGACGGCAAGTGTCTAATGCAGTGGTTCTCAAAGTGGGGTCCGCGGACCCCTAGGGGTCCGTGGCGCACTTCCTGGGGGTCCGTGGAAAGTTTGCTACAAAATATAATCAAACTCCGAGAAAGTGCATTACTCCCGCGAGTGAAACGTTAGACCAATGAGAATTCGGCTTTTACATTACGTCAATCTACGGCAACGCATTGCTGCCACACACTTACTTTTTTCCCACTCAGCTATGTCGTAATAACGAGATCTTGCTGGAGTTATATAGAAATACACTGTTTTAATAATTTTAATGTAAGTGTTTCAATTGTAGCGGCTTGTTTATTAGGATTAATCTCCATACTAATCTGCCCTCAGACCCAGAGGATTTAAGATGATCAGACGATTGACTCTGAACTTTGAATATTATTTGGATGAAAGTTTGATTTTACAGAAAATGTAGGCCTAAATAGTATCAGAAATAAATAAGAAAAATGACACACGTTTGATCGTGTTATGATGATGATGATTTCGTTCTGTTTAAAAAATGAAAAATAAATGATTTTTTTTTCCATGAAAAGAGTGCTTATGCTTTAACATTTGTCCGTGAGCGGCCCTGAAAAGCCACTTCTCAACTCAGCCTGTCTACTGTCTATCTCATCATGCAGAATACATGTTCGTCTGATGTACCGCTCTGCAAATTAGTCACAATAAAAATATGTGTGTGGCAGCAATGCGTCACCGTATCAATCAGTCTCCAGCTAATGAATGAAAGACAATTAAACCGGCGCATTATTTTCAGCACTCCCCCCGCTTTAATTCTGGGCCAATAGAAACTTGGTTGTTACATTACGTCAATCCGTCAAAGCACTATAAAAACGCTAACCTAACGTTACTAGGCTAGAATCCACAATGGATAAATATTTAAAAAGGTCGAGTATTGATAATCCCAAATTGGTGCATTGTCATTGTATTTTATATCTGAGCACTATACTTATCCTTAGCAAACATCTTTTGCACTATTTTCATTGTGTTCCAATGTTTCTGCAGTGTTAATTGTTAAACTGGGTAAACATACTCTCTTTTTATTGCCTGTTACTGCATTGGTGCATTGTCATTGTATTTTATATTTTAGCACTATACTATCCTTATCAAAAATCCTTTTGCACTATATTCACTGTGTTCCACTGTGTTGCTGCAGGGTTAATTTTTACTTGTCCCCCACCCCACACACACACCAGTTAAACATATTTTCCTAACACATGAAGTCATTCCAAAAAAGTTTGATTCTCTCTGTTTATTGCTTGTTATTGCATCAGTGCATTTTCATTGCATTTTAGGACTATACCTATAAAAGCCTTTTGCACTATTTACATTGTGTTCCACTGTGTTCTTGCAGTTAATTTTTACTTGCTCAACCCCTTCCCATCGTTCTCTCTCTCTCTCTCTCTCACACACACACACACACACACACACACACACACACACGCACACACGCACACACACACACACACACACACACACACACACACACACACACACACACACACACACACACACACACACGATTTAGCTATTACATTTGTGTTGCGGTTATGAGGGGGTCCTTGGAATTTTTTCTGCCCTATGAGGGGTCCCTATCTCCAGATAGTTTGAGAACCCCTGGTCTAATGAGTGAGTTGTTCAACGATTCGTTGTTCGATTCAGTTCGACTGATATATCAGATGTTTGTGCATTGGATAATGAAACTTTGACTCAACTGATTTGTTCAAGACAAATTACAAAAATTATTCAGCAATGAATCGTCTGGTTGCTCTGAAATGCGCTTTAGGTTAGGTGTCTTTGAATTTGAATTATTTTTGCTGCTGAAAAAGAACTGAACGCTGAATGATTCTCCGCAATCTGTCATGAAATCGTCCGGGGTTTTTTTCTGTATAGCTGTTTTGAACTTACTGTTTGAATGCATTCATTTACTTAATTCTTGGACTGAAAAGTTTAAAGGGGTTCACCGGTTTAAAGATACCACTTTAAGGTATTGTTTTCATTATAATGTAGGCTACTGATTCAAATTGGTAATCAATAATTATTCTTTCATCTGCACGCCGCCTCTGACGGAGCGGGGGCGTGGGCGCATCAGGCGCAATCATTAAAAATATTTAAAAGGAAGCCGGCGCCACGACCGCATCACATTCCCATCCACCTATTTTTATGCGCATTTTGGAATATAGCATAAAAAAAAATCTCTGGATGGAAATGTGAAAATGCGCATAAAAACTTATGCGCACAACTGAGTGGTATAAACTTTTTATCCGATAAGAATAAATGCGCATAAACTACGATGGAAATACCGAATAAATTCCTCCATGCGTATAAAATCATGTGACTCTGCACTGCACTGATAGAACGTGATAACTCGAATAACCAGCAGGCCCATCTTGTCTCACAGCATCAGAAATGTTGTATTGGTCATTCTGAAATGTTTCCTTCACCAGTTTGTCACTTGCCCACCACGTTTTGATTTTTTCATAGTAATAAAAATCATTTAGTTCAGTTAGAGAAACAGTGCAATTAAAAACTGAACACAGCTGCTCAACAGGCGCATCACAGATCCACGGCTGGAGTCGAGTATATTTTGGATTTTAAAAAGGCCTGTTAACTGTTGCCGTTTATCTAAAAGGTGATTTTGGAAGCTCATTGGAAGAACATTCAGTTCTTATTTATTCCACCGTGTTTGCTGACTTTCAGTATGCCTGTTTTTATATATATATATATAAATACACTATGTGTAAGTTATTTAACAGTTATTTTATTTTTGTTAATAAATTAATAATTCTGTGTTTAATATAGACTAAGTGAGTTAGTGGTACTGTTTTGTTGTCGTCCATTCAATCAATTGACGCCGAATTCGAAAGTAAAAGTAAAAGTAAAATGCTCACTGATCCCTTCAATTAATTATATTTATATGAAAATTATTATTTTCAGTGACTTATCCTAGTTTTATTAGTGATATTTAGTGGAAATTTGTCAGCAATTGATGACTTTGTTCTCTTTGTCTTGTTGGATGGAAACGCTGCTTTATGCACAAAGGTTTATGCGATGTCCCAGTTTTGCGCATAAGTTAAATTCGCATTTTTGGATGGAAACATAGCTAGTGTCTTTACTCTGTGTTTATAGGGAATATGTAAGGAATAATTGACGACGGGCCGTAGAATTCTTAGAAAATAATGCACACCCGAGGTGGTGATGCGGTCACGACGCGAAGCGGGTGTGCATTATTTTCGTAGAATTCTACGGCCCGAAGTCAATTATTCCGCTTATACTACAGTTACCACACCTCAAGACATCGATCAAATGATATATTTCAAGACATTCGTCCCGTTTTTATCCTTAAAACGCTATTGTGAGTAGGATTAATTTCTTACGCAGCTCATTCAACAGCTTCGTTGCTAGTTCCAAAACGTCATTTTAGAACTAGTAACGACGCTTGGGCTGTTAATAGCAAAATAATGCCGTTAATAATGAAGTTTAGACAGACCGACAGACAAGCAGACAGACAGAAAGAGTGAGGGAGAGAAACTAAGTGTATGACTTTACCTCTCTCATGTCTGTGTCTCTCAAGGGTGACTGGCAGCATCGTCTCTACTAACAGTTAAACTTTAAATTCATTTTCTTCAAGACCACGCCGTTGTTTCCTCGCGTATGGGAGCTGTCATGTCGTTTTTAAGTTGTTAATCGTCAGAGCAGCGCTAACAACATTAGCGCGAATGCTAACGCGAGTGCAAACTGTAATGTTATGTGTGTGCGTCTGTGAGGTGAGTGAGAGAGGGCGAGAGAAAAAGAGTTTGTGCTTTCCGTACATAATAAAACGTAATATAATGTGGAAAAAAACATGGAAATAATCTGTCGTTTTTATCCTGATGTTTACTGTATTTATTAGCTTGGCCAGTGTCATTGTGGGTTTTAGTTATTTTGCTGTTTTGGGCTGTAAGGACCTTTGAAATAACTGAAATCGTATGGCGAAGTGATATAGACATGCACTGCGGTCTAAAGCTGCCTGGAACTACGTTCGCCGTGCGTATCCCTGAATATAATGCACACCTCTAGAACGTTCATCAGCCAATCAGATTCAAGCATTCAACGGCCCTGTAGTATAACTGCATTTATTTACATGCGATTGAATTAGCTGTTCATGTGGTAGAGTGTCGTGATTTTGGTTTGCGTTTTGGTGTTATTTTTTATTTTTGATGTTTTAATCTGGTTAGGGTACTTGTGTAGCGTTAATGAAGTGTCGAGTCCTGCAATCTATGTGCCGGGGCTCAGCCCCGGACGGCCCCGGCCCAATTTAATCCCTGCCCGTAAGACTTTCGTTCATCTTAAGAACACAAATTAAGGTATTTTTGATGAAATCAGAGCTTTCTGACCCTGCAGAGACAACAACATTCAAGGCCCAGAAAGGTAGTAAGGACATTATTAAAATTTTAGCAAGCTATGACAATATTTTTGTGTACAAAGAAAACAGAAATAATGACTATAATGACTTTATTCAACAATTTCTTCTTTTCTGTGTTCATTTTTGTTTTCTTTGCACACAGAAAGCATTCTCGTAGCTTCATAAAATTAGGGTGGAATCACTGATGTCACATGGACTATTTTAAGGAGCAGGTCATATGGTTTTTAAAGTGTCCTAATATTGTGTTACAGTTCCCTACAACAGGTTTAAATGCATCCAAAGTCAGAAAACATTGTCATTTTCTCAGAATATACATTGATATATAGTCATCTGTCAACGATTTTGAAATGTTCATTCGAAGAGGCTTTGAGCATCTCTGTAAACCCCTCCCTTCCATGAGCCTACTCTACTCTGATTGGTCAGCTGGCCAAGCCTGTTGTGATTGACACAGAGAATACTTTAGCAAGTTAGCAAGCACTACCATCTATGTTGCCAAGTTAGTGGTTATTTTTGATGTTGACAATAATATAGTCCTCCAATCCTAAAAAAAACGAAATCTAAATGTCTAAATTACATTCTTTATTATTAAATGAAGTAATTAGAACAACGACAGTCTACATTAATTGACACATTTTTAGGAAATAGTGGGTTCACAGGGAATTATCAGAATTATTTCAGTAAGACGGTAATGTTGTGGTTTACTTAATCATGCACTTTTCTGATTAACAACTTTTCAGACTGTTTACATTCAAGTATAGCTATGTTACACAATGCAAAAATATATTTTCGAAAACCCATAGGCTCTCTTTAAAGATGTCCTTGGTACCTTTTTGGGTTTTGAACGTATCAGTTGCATGGTGTCTATGCAGGGGTCAGCAAGCTCTCGGATTTCATCTAAAATATCTTAATTTGTCCTTTGACACACAAAAAGTATTCTCATTGCTTCATAAAATTACGGTTGAACCACTGATGTCACATGGACTATTTTATTGATGTTCTTACTTCCTTTCTGGGCCTTAAACGTGTCAGTTGTGTTGCTGTCTATGCAGGATCAGAAAGCTCTCGGATTTCATTAAAAATATCTTATGGGTCTTACAGGTTTGGAACGGCATGAGGGTGAGTAATTAATGACAGAATTTTAATTTTTGGGTGAACGAACCTTTTAAAAGTAACTTGATTTGGACATAAGAGACTTGAAAGAAAAATTGAACGTGTACAAATGAAAAAAAATTCTAAAAGGAAAAAAAAAAAAAAAGTGTATGGTATTGGTTTGAAATACAAGCATGTAAACATTGATCTGTGTAGCAGCAGAGCAAACAATCTTTATTTGTATTCTCTTCCAAGTCTCTCATGTTATTTAAAAACACATTAAATACTCATTAATTTCAATATTTACCTACACAAAGCATTTTAACATTTGGCACGCCCAAACAAATTCAAATGATTCAATGTTATCCCAACGCAAACAAATTCAGTAAACTTTCTATTTTACTAATTCAAACTGATTGTACGCAATGTAAAGCTGTGAAACAAATCCCACAACTGTTGAGCATTAGCTCAAGTCAATGAAGTGATCCGAACAAGAAGCAAAGCTACTCTCTTGAGTATTAAATGAATGAGTTGAGCTAAAGACTTGAACAAGACTTACTGGTCATGTCTGGTGTCAGGGACACTGCGGTCCATTCTGAGTTTGTCACTCTCAACCTGGTTGAACTTGTTGCGGGCGTAGGGATCCTGCCCTGGCCTCACCACTGTTGCTCCTACGTACAGGTCCTGGTCAAAGTCCTGCCACCTAACCTTTCCTGAAAAAAAAAGAAGTGACAAACAGATGATTAAACACAGGATGTCAGAGTAAACAGGATCTTTGTAACAACAACAACATCTTAAGGTTAAATAAATTTACTTTTCCTGCGTTTCAATTGACAAAAGGCTTATTTTTACTCAGTATGCACATCAAATCAAATACTGTGGATTGATTACCTTAACATACTGTATGAGTAGGCTACTTTCCATCTGAACAAGTCTCAAAATATCAATTTGTCAGCAAGTACATGCCCAAAGACGTCTATATCACTCCAGACATGAGGCTTGTCATTTATTAATGACAAATTTCCACACAAATATAAAGAACAAAAAAAAAAAAAAAATGTACTCATGTTTCTTAAAATAGTCTCTTTTAGCCAAGACAAAAATCCTAAATGCGCTGCTGCCCATTACTACATTATAAATCACAGTTGCCCAAAAGAATGTTAAAGGAGCTGGCTAGACATCTTTAGTTGATTACAACCCAGGTGAATCTGTCAAAGAAGACATTTGCCAAATGATAATATATGAGGATATTTGCCAAATGGAGCCATTCTATAACGGACTGCTTTAAATGATTTCCCAACCGCAAGCTTAGCTTTTCCTCTCAACAAAAAATGTTATTTTTCCATTTCGATGTTACTCACATCCCACAGAAACATGGCAGCAGTCGCCATTGTCATTGAGTTAAACGGCAGAGATGGCTGGGATGATACTTAGACCTCCGAAACATGTGGCAGAATTCGATTATGCTATCTATCATTACGAAAGACTATAAGCAATTAATTTAGCAGGGCTCTGGCAAACGTCTTCTGCATTATAATTAGGCCGACCTGAGTGAGAATTACATGCCACTGATGCCAGCTATCCAGCAGAGTGCTAACATCGATTCAAAGGCCAAGACCACTGCCACGGGAATTGTTAATGAACAAGGGACAACATTTCAAATTAGGAGCAGAACCAACAGGAAAAGCTAAACTCTTAGATATGGTCTATAAGCCTTAACCACCTAATTATACACTTACACCATGTTTCTATTATGTTCATTTCTATAAACATCTATTAGCATCATGTAAGCTTTTAGAAAGCTGAAACAAAATAGAAAATTATTCATTTTATTAATAATATAACAACAACACAACTTCAAGTAATACATTATATAATACATTATGCAGACTTGAGGACATTCAGTAATGCTTGCAATACAGTTTGAAATCAACAATGTTTGCTGGGAGTTTTTGTTTTATTTAGCGTTTTGTTTTGTTTTGTTTTGAGAGAATGTATATATCTAGGGGTGGGTGATATGACCAAAATCTTAGTCATTTTATTTGACAAATTTAAGCTCGATTAAAACTCAAGCTCACTGAAGACAAGTGAATCCGCAATTAAATAAGAAACTAATTACAAGCAATAGGACAAAAAACTACAGTAAAACAAATAAATAAGAAATGCTACATACATTGTACAAAGTAATGTATAATAACACTGCATATTCTTTGCTGTGTAAATTACATTTAAAGTACATTTCTTCTTATTAAAGTTATTTAGTCAAGCAAATTGAGAGATTTTTACGATATTGATTAATACACATCAAGTAGACCGATAACCGATATTTTGAACCGATATATACAAAAGCCGATATGATATATACAAAATACCACTCAAAAGTTTGGTTTAATAGTTTTTAAAGATGTTTCTTATGCTTATCAAGGCTGCATTTATTTGATCAAAAATACAGAATTTAAAATTTTTATGTGAATATATTTTAAAATGTAATTTATTCCTGTGATACAAAGCTGAATTTTCATCATCATTACTCCAGTCTTCAGTGTCACATGATCCTTCAGAAATCATTCTAATATTCTGATTTATTATCAGTGTTGAAAACACAGTTATGCTGCTTTATATTTTGTTGGAACCAGTGATTTTTCCCAGGATTCTTTAACAAATAAAAAGTTGAAAAGAACAGTGTTTATTTAAAATATAATCTTTTTGTAACTATATAAACTACCATCTAAAAGTTTGGGGTCAGTAAATTTTTATTCCTTCTTTTTTTTTGAAAGAAATTAATATTTTTATTTACCAAGGACGTGTTAAATTAATAAAAAGTAAAAGTGATAGATTTACATTGTTAGAAAAGATTTATATTTTGAATAAATGCTGTTCTTTTAAAACTGTTATTCAAAGAATCTTAAAAAAAAAAAAAAAAATCCAAAAAATATTTGGCAGCAACATTGATAATTCTAATAATAAATCCGCATATTAGAATGAACAGCTGATGAAAATTCAGCTTTCCATCACAGGAATAAATATTTTAAAGTATATTAAAATAAAAATCATTATTTTGTATTGTAATAACATTTTCGAAATCGAAAATCGAAACTGAATTTCAAATATTTGTCAAAAAAAAAAAATCCATATTCGAATGCAAAAACATTGCATTCAAATTTGTGGTGTGCATCAGGAAGCCTTATTAATAGCGCACAAGATCCAATGAGGATGTAAGTGTCGTTGCATTTTAATGTTTTTTTTTTGCCTATCCAGCTGAACCCACTAGATGTGATGCTGCTGGTTGTTTATTCAAAATATTGCGGAAAAAGTATAACATCAATGCAGAGAAGATCTTGTTTATTGAAAAACCAAGCCGTTTACACAGAATGCATCTCTCACATGTTCTATGTATAAGGACAATTATGCCCTTAAAATTTGAATATAACTTGAATTTTGTCAACTAAATTCGAATTTAGTTCTTCAGCCATTTTGACAGCCCTAGTCAGCTGGCCATATCTGTTGTAATTGTTCTTTCCATATACAATGCGTGTCGGAAACAAAACGTCTTTTGTCATAATTTTTTTGTTAAAAGGTTAAAAAAAAAAAAAAAAATCCATCGATATTACCTTATCAATGCCCAAATCCGAGGATAATACTGATACAGTCGCTCAACCGAAAACTTCATAGCAAGCACAACCTGATCAGGACATTTGGTTTAAACTTTGTATGTGGTTCTTTATGTGATGCGACAAGCGTTTAGCGAATTCTGCATTGAACTCGGCAAGATTAGAGAAGCAGTCCTCTGTAAAATGATGAGGACACAACAAAAGGTTCAAATTGTATTGCCGTGGTATCGTGGAAAAAAAATTTTTAACCACTGATTCTTCACATCATCATCTTTCGGCAATAAAACTTGATTTGTGATGTATTAAGATGGTTCAGAGTTGACTATAAAAGACAATATCTTTATTTATCATGCACTTTTTGCAGACCGTTTACACTGACAAAAACACACGCCAGGTGAGTGTGTAACTGCGATAGAGACGATAGCCCAAAATCTTTACCGGTTGACAATTTTTTTACCAGTTAATCTTGTCTACTGGTATATCACCCACCCTTATGTATACCCTTGTCTTTTTAACTAGTCTACACATCCCAAAGGTTCCAAGCCAGAATCCTTAAGATGAAATCAAATACCCTGGAGTGCAATAACCGGTGATCATTTGTCAACATTATGAAAAACCAAAAAAGGCCCTGAAAGGTACTAAAGGGGACCGGTCCTCAATCCTGCCAGCTAATCGTGTTGAACATGCAAAGGCAGCATAAAAGATTAATTTAAGCAGATAGAGAGTCTCTGTTCAAGCCATTTGGGAGAATTCAAAAGTTTGACTTTCATCAGCAAAAAACACTGGCACTCTACTACTGCACTGCACACTAGAATCTGGTGATTTTTTGTAAAAAGCAAGAATCAGGTAAATCAAAGGTTAATTATCCTGAACTGCAATGCACCAAAAATCACTAATCCACCAAAGGGTGACAGTCACATTTATAACAGTCCCTCTCACACAATTTAAAAATTCACCTTCTGCGACAGCTGGGACAGAGCGATTACAAAAAGGTCATCTCAATAGCTCAGGCCTGTAATTTAGGTCAAAAGATGCCCACAGAAAGCTAGAGTATAGAATCAAAGTCTGGCATCTCCAATACAATGTAAAACACCGCTGAAAGCTTAGCGAGAACACCCAGAAAAAACACAAACTCTCCTTGTGCGAGGTCGATAGCTCGTCCCACGGCAAAGGACTGCAGAGGCTGTCATCAGACTAATTAGCTGCTCGCAGGAGAACAGAGCGTCTCAGCTGCGACCTCCACACTTCACTTGACACTGCAAGATTCTAGACAAAGTGCTTTCCGACACGCAGCATGCACACATAGCCAGGAAGCGTAAGGAAGAGTGTGAACATCACCACTTTCCAGGCCAAACCACTACACGGTAACGTGATCTATTCCCCAACCCTACATAGAGTGAGCACATACTTCATGCTTGGTTGCAGAATTTAATTTGCATTTAATATTACAAAAAAATTCTAGAAGACTGTAGTTATTTTTCTTCCATACTGACTTGACTCAGTTGGTGCACCAAAGAACTGTTACAATAAAAAAAAAAATTGTAAGAGTGTCCTTTGTGTCTAAAAACATATAAGCATGTCCACAGGTGCTCCCCAAGGATCTATTTTGAGTCCATTGCTTTTCACATTGTATTAATAATCTTTCATTCGTCTATCCCAACACTAAGATCCAAATGTATGCAGACGACATGTGGGTTATCTACACTACTAGTCAAAAGTTTTTGAACAGTAAGATTGTTAATGTTTTTAAATAAGTCTCTTCTGCCGACCAAGTCTGCATTTGTTTGATCCAAAGTACAGCAAAAACAGTAAAATTGTGAAATATTTTTACTATTTAAAATAACTGTTTTCTATTTGAATATATTTTAAAATGTAATTTATTCCTGCGATCAAAGCTAAATTTTCAGCATCATTACTCCAGTCTTCAGTGATATATATATATATTTGTTTAAAGAAGGATAGAAATGATAGAAATTAATACTTTTATTTAGCAAGGAGGATGCTATAAATTGACTAAAAGTGATGATAAAGACATTTATTATGTCACAAAAGATTTCTATTTCAGATGAATGTTGTTCTTCTAAACTTTATATTCATTAAATAAACCTGAAAAAGTCTACTCTAATATTTTCAACATGGTAATAATAATAATAATAATAATAATAATAATAATAATAATAATAATAATAATAATAAATGTTTTTTGAGCAGCAAATCAGAAT
Organism: Garra rufa; assembly: GCF_049309525.1. Taxonomy (NCBI): domain Eukaryota; kingdom Metazoa; phylum Chordata; class Actinopteri; order Cypriniformes; family Cyprinidae; genus Garra; species Garra rufa. The sequence continues at coordinate 25,892,203 of NC_133362.1, read as the reverse complement.
ATTAGAATTATTTCTGAAGGATCATGTGACTGGAGAAATTATGCTAAAAATTTTGCTTTGAAAGCACAGGAATAAATTACATTTTAAAATATATTTAAATAGAAAACAGTTATTTTAAATAGTAAAAATACCTAAATTTTACTGTTTTTGCTGTACTTTAGATCAAATAAATACAGACTTGGTGAGCTGAAGAGACTTCTTTAAAAAACATTAAAAATCTTACTATTCAAAAACTTTTGACTGGTAGTGTATATATATCCCATATAAATATATGCACATATAGTAAAATAATCATGAACTAAATCATGGACTGAACTGTTCATTCGACTCTTTCTATTCAGCTCTGTTGACTCACTCGCTCTCTAAACTACAGGCTATTGCTTGGAAACGCTAAACAAAAATCCTAATTGCATGGTTATTTGTGTACCAAGTTTTTATGTTCGTGTTCCTGGAAAGGAAAAAAATAAACAGTAACAACATGAGGGTGAGCAGATGGTAATTTTAGACACACTATCACTTTAAATCTGTTCTCTTAATTATTACAGATGAAATCAGGTACTCCTGGGTGACTGTTCTGCTTCATGGAAATCTTCTGGGTGACCTAAATTACAAGAGTAACACAAGGAGACAAGAAACTACTGATGATTCCCTGAAACGGTGCCTGGGAGAACAACAACAGACAGGAAACATATTGTATGGCACACTACGAAACATGAATTTAATCTGATGTTTATGACAAATTTAATAGAACAGCTCTCCGTGGACCTCAGTTCCAGAGCGATTGCATGACATGGAAACTAATGAGCCAGATAAATAATGCATTCACAACCTTACTACAATACTGCTTTTAAATGCAGGAAGTCTATAAAAAGCATATGTTAATATCTAAGGCTAAGTTTGGTTGGATCACAAAGGAGTACATTTCCAAAAGGGAATAGAGTGAAGATGCTAAATTATTGCCTACAGGCCAGTCAAAAATCACTCTCATGCATTTTAGGCAACCTCAATCCTCACACCTACTTCTGCAGGAAAACCTTTATGTTAAGTTTTGTTTACGGGAGAAGAAAAACCTCATGCCCTGTTTTGTACAAGCTGTTCATTAAAGTCCATCTTTGAGCGATTCCCTGAGAAGAAACGCTTCATTATTCATCTGGTACGGAAAAAGAAAACTTGAATTATGAGAGCGGGCTAATCCTGACATGAGCTGATTATGCACAAGGGTTGTCAGGTTGGCTCTTACCTGGAGGAAGGGTCTCTAGGCTTTGGGCTTTGTCATCTGCATTGAGGTGTGATTGAATTCTGTTTGAATTAATGCCACTCCAGTCATCCTGCCAAAGAGAGGAACAAATCATGAGCATGAAGGCATGCTGCACAGGTTAGAATGGTAATTGAACAACAAATTTAAGAGTAACTGCTGCATTGGTGCCGCATTATACTGCCTTTGGTACAACAGTAAAACATTCAGAGTACTCTGACCTGACATTTTTCTTCATGCAAACTCTTCAAGAGAACAGAAGATGATATTTCTGCCAAATTCATCCAAACCCCAAAATTAAGTCCAATTTTAATAATAAAATAAGTTCATTTCAGTCTAGTTGCTGTAGTAACCGCAGATCCCATGACCAGGAGCTTGTGCTGTGTTTTATTCTCTTTATTCTCCTGGTGAGTTTGATCATATCCACTCATTCTCTTTTAATGGGAATTCTAGCAGCAAATAATCAACCAAGGTGAAAAACAACTCAATCTTTTAAAAAACAAATAACAGTTATAATCTGCTTTTAAAAGACCAAGCAAGATGCCAAAAACAGATGGTAATGAACACAATGAATGCTTACAATAAAGATCACATTCCTCATTAGTAATTAATATTCACTATACATCAGTGAAGTCAAAAATCAATAGTAAAAACGAAAAGTATTAAACCACACAAAGTCTTTTCATGGTATTTTTAGTACCAAGCACAAGCTACAACTATTTAGTGCCCAAATGCTGTCACAACATTCAAACAAGACGAATGAAAAACACTGTGTTTGCCTATTATGGAAATTACGGTAATCTCTGTGACGAGCAGCAAACCTGAGGCCCTGTTTTGTGCAAGCTGTTCATTAAAGTCCATTTTGAGTGCTTTCTGATGATGTTTTCCTTGAGCCTGCAAGTCTTTTAGACTAGTCTATAATCTGTAGACACAAAGTTATTATCCTTCTCTGCCTCCACTACATTTTATTATTAGCAGCATGTAACCAAAAGAGAACACAGGGGAATGGAGGAATACTGTTTTATGCATTCTTATTAATATAAAGTGTTTTCACTATGCCACTGAACCGAATGAAACTCACTAATTTTGGTAATTATTGCTGCTGAAAATTGTCAATTATTGTCATGTTTTGGGCTTTACTAATCGGTTGGACTGAAAAAACATTTGGAGTACTAAAGATTTAACAAATCAAGTAGAAAAGTGGAGAAAAAAAAAACTGTCTGAGCTGAGGAGTTATCATCTTTCCAGTCAGGTAGGTGAAATATTAGGCTAATATCGTAATACTGCTTGTATGTACCGCCCATTAGACAGCATAAATTAGCAGAACACCACATTAACCATGCAATTGCTTACATCCGAGTATCGCCAATATGGCTGTGTATCTGGGTAACTGACCAAACCGTGACGTAAGCGCAAATCCCCTATTCCTGTTTAAATGGTGAATTACGCAAATAGTACTAGGGCCTAAACAATGTATACAGCATCGTTAATTGAGAGGAGATCCCTGTTAACTGCATACTGCATTCACTTTCAGAACAAAAATTTACAGATGATGTACTCACCCCCTTGTTATCCAAGATGTTCATGTCTTTCTTTCTTCAGTCGTAAAGAAATGGTGTTTAAGGAAAACATTTCAGGATTTCTCTCCATACAATGGACTTCTATGGTGCCCCCGAGTTTGAACTGCCAAAATGCAGTTTAAATGCAGCTTCAAAGGGCTTTGAATGATCCCAGCCGAGGAAGAAGGGTCTTATCTAGCGAAACGTTTATTTTCTAAAAACATTTACAACTTATATACTTTTTAATCTCAAATGCTCATCTTGCCGAGCTAGACAAGACGAGCATTTGAGGTTAAAAAGTATATAAATTGCAATTTATTTTAGAAAATAACCCATCGTTTTGCTAGATAAGATCCTTCTTTCCTCGACTGGAATCGTTTAGAGCCCTTTGAAGCTGCATTTTGGAAGATCAAACTCGGGGGCACCATAGAAGTCCATTATATGGAGAGAAATCCTGAAATGTTTTACTCAAAAAACATAATTTCCTTATGACTGAAGAAAGACATGAACATCTGGGATGACAAAGGGGCGAGTAAATTATCTGTACATTTTTGTTCTGAAAGCGAACTACTCCTTTAACTGGGCATATAAACAGAGGTACTAAATACTGAAGCAAAAAGTAGAACATTCTGTAGCAGGCAGATCAAGCTCATCGTTCACGATGCACAAAATATAGGAAGAAAATTATAAATACTGAACTTTTATATAGGGTTTATATAAATGCATTTGAGAGGAAATGGTCATTTTTAGAAAAGTTTAGCTGGTATTTTCTTTTCATCTCACCTCTGTATAATGCATATAATGTAATATTTAAAAGTAGTGCTGCTTTGTTTATAGTATATGGGAATGTGACGTCAGCAACGCACGGCATTCTGGAAATTTAGGACACGGCCAGTAGTGGATGTAAATTTTAAAATGTATATTATACAGTTAAAAACACATTAGAATGGAGAACACTTGCTGTGTTATGAACGTGTTATGAAACGTTCTACAACTGTTTCATGCATTCTGATTAATATAGAGTGTTTTCACGAAACGTCATTAAATCGGCCATAATAGCGGCGCTAAACGTAAAAAACGCCACTGAACCGAGCAATACTCGCGTATTTAGCGGATTATTGCTGCTGAAAATGGTGAATTATTGTCATGTTTTGGGCTGTACTAATCAGTCAGACTGGGATTTTTTTTTTAAGTACTATAGACTGCCAAAAGTTATAACAAATCAAGGAGAAGAGTGCAAAAAAACTGTCTGAGGAACAAAAGGCGTTTATGGTTGACCAAACTGAACCAGAATTTCTGGAGCAAGAATCTTAAAATCTTCTTGTTTGTTTTTATCATTTCTGATCAGATAGTAGGGCTGCACGATTAATCGTTTTTAAACCGAAATCGCGATTTGAAAGGGTGCGATTTTCAAATCGCAAGAGCTGCGATTATTTCGATTGATTATCAAATGTGGTAACAAGCATATAAGTCGTTTTTGACAGGTCGCTTCATGTGCATATTACGTCTTCATGCTTATATTACGTTTGATGCAGAGTTTAACCAATAGGGGGCATTTTAACACTGCATGTAGAGACATGCACGGGATGTAATTTTCAGTCCCGCCTCCGCAGAAATAGGCCTATGTTTATCTCGTTCAGTTCCCGCTTCGACATTCATGTTTTGTCCCGCTCCTGCACGCAAAAGCCCGCATAAAAGTAACCTATATAGTTTTTTTATTTTTTTTAATTCTAACTTAAACACCTTTGATGACAGCCTATTGTGCTCACTAATCATAGTTGTAAGTTATATACTAGATCTTGTCGCTTTTGTGCAATAGAAGAATAACAATGTTTTGTTTTTTAGATATTTTATGTTTAGATATTTCTATTTTGCGGGAGTCCCACGAATCATTTTATTTTCCCGCATCCCGCACTCGCCCATCAAGTTTTGTCCTGCGCCGCATTCGGTTGCGTCGGGTCCCGCTGTAGGCTACTCCCGTAGGAGTGCAGCTCTCTACTGCATGTACTGAGCAAATAACGTTAACACCATTGGAAAAGATGAGCGGGAGCAGCGCCTCAACTTCCCAACAAAGTGTCTCTTAATGTAGGTTATCACCAGTGTTTTACTTATGCAGAATTGTTTACAGTGTGTTTGGATTCCTAAAAGTTTAAGATTTTAATTATATTTTATTATAAAATATTATAATATATGGAGAAGTGGAGAAAAAACTTTTAAATATATGTATTGTAACTGAAATCTACAGATGCAAATAGATAAAGAGCAATAATAAGTAAGGTGCATGTAAGTGTTTCTGAAGTGTAGGAAAAAACTTTTAAAGATATTAATTGAAATTGAAATCTACAGACACAAATATATTAAGTGCAATAATAAAATCAGTGTGAATGTTATATGAACAAACCCTTCAGTAAAAACCTTGACAATATAGAATAAAACTGCTAAGACTGGTGTATTATATATTTTATTATAAAAGATTTTGATAATATTTTATTATATAATTTTAATTGTTAATGTAATTTTATTTAAGATACTGTAGTTATTTTCTTAATTTGCAATGACAACTGACAACTTTATTTAAAAAATGGCAACAATGTTTAAGAGGTTTTAAATAAACAGTAGCACAGTGTAGCATTCTTTGTGATTATGCTTGGTCTTTCTTTGGTGTTGTTAAAACCACCATATCAAACCTGTAGCTCTTTTATGAAATAGTAGTAAATCGCATTTTAAATCGCAAATCGCAATTTTGATCAGAAAAATCGCAATTAGATTTTTTCTCTAAATCGTGCAGCCCTATCAGATAGGTAAAAAAATAGGCTAATATTAATACTGCTTGTACGTATCCTTACCACCTATTTGCATCATTTCCTGCTTACTAAGTCCCTCTCTATATGATTTAGCAGCTTCCACACATTTTCTCCATGGTTTAGACACCATAAATTAGAAGAACAACGTATTCATTAGTACATTAACTTTGCAATTTATGCTGTTGTTTACATCTGAGTATCGGCTATATGTATGCACATCCGGGTAATTGACCAAATCGTGAAGTAAGCGCAAACCCTCTATAAGTGTACTGTCAGGAAAAAAAATGCGATAAACCATTAAACCACCAGAATCCTAAAAAAAATTTGGGTCATCATGTTCATTAGCATATTTGATTGCTACAGCATCTAAATTGGCATCAAGAATCATGAAACTCCACTGGTACCAACTACTGAAAGTTTAGTATTGTGAAAACCAAACAGACCATGAACACAAGAAGAAAGCCTGAGCAGACAGTATTCCCACAAATCCAGGGCATACCACTGCCATGAGCCAACAGAAAGTGAAGATTACCCAATCTACAGAAGGCTTTGGCATCAACAAAACAGTCAGATCATTTCAGCTCCCTGGATAACAAATGTTGGAAAATACGGGTGTTGTGTCAATCGTGTCAAGGCCAAGCCCACGAGTAACAAACAACCACACAACAAAACAGAGAGCTAGTAATAATTCACACCCGACCCTCTGCCAAGGTTAGCAGTAAATAAATGTGCAGTCTGGACAGGCAGGGCAGATTGGGATTGCGGAGCCACTTCCAAAGCCCACTTGGACCAGCCTCTAGTCTACACGCCCAGGAAAACATGACTTAAAGGATCAAAACCACACATGTTCCACTGTAAAAAAAAAAAATTATAATCACTTATGACTAATTTATACACAATTTAAACATGAAGTATTAGTGCCTCAAATTAACATGTCAGCATTGAGCATTTAAGAGTGCTCAAAAGGCCCTCATAAAAACAAAAGGAGATCAGCTATTCAATGTCAAATTTGTTAGAGCCTTTGACATGGATCAATGACTTTAATATAAACCAAGTAATGTTAGAATTCCCAGTGCTAAAATCATTCAAATCATCACAATGCCTTTGCTGAATATTCAAGCAAAGCCAGAGTTTTCACTGACCCAGATTGTGATTCATGTTAGGGAATTCTGGCTCTTGGGTCAGCAGGGCGAGGGAGCAGGTGTGAGTGAGTGCTGAGAACAGAGGAAAGGACCGCCAAGCTTCACAGAGCTTCCCCTCAGCAGCTGGTCTTCTTCTACAGCTCATGACCTATTATGAGCGATTGGCAATGACATGCCAGATAACTTAATTTAGTGCTCAGAACACATGAAATTTCTTATCTATGTCCATTCATCATTTCATGTTATGAGGGGCTCAGTCTTGGTAATATTTTTTCCGGCTAAATATTGAAGACAGAGCCAATGATTTCTGAAATGACAACTATATAACCATTTTTAAATGGTCTTGATCTTCTTGTCTAGTATTCAGGTTTGGCAAATTTTCAATATGCTAATATTCAATTGTAGTAAAAGTTATTTTAATTTTGCAAACTGGTTAAACAAGTTTCCAATTTTTTCTATAGTTTATACATCCTCAAGATAAACCATTCAGTGTTACCCAAGTTACTGTAAGAATAAAAAAACGCTACCAGTCAAAAGTTTTTGAACAGTACGATTTTTGTTTTTTTTAAATGTCTCTTCTCCTTCAAGCCTGCATTTATTCGATCCAAAGTACAGCAAAAACATTACAATTTTGAAATATTTTTACTATTTAAAATAACAGTTGTCTATTTTAATAGCTTTTTTAAAATGTTATTTATTCCTGTGATTTCAAAGCCAAATAGTCCTTCAGAAATCATTCTAATATTCTGATTTGCTGCTCAAAAAACATTTTTTATTATTACTATTATGTTGAAAACAGCTGAGCAGCTTTTTTTTTTTATTTCTTTGATAAATTGAAACTTCAGAAGAACAGAATTGACCTAAAATAGAAACCTTTTGTAACATTAGAAATGTCTTTATCATCATTTTTAATCAATTTAAAACATCCTTGGTAATTAAAAGTATTAATTTCTGTAAAAATGAAAATTTTAGCTTTGCTCACAGGAATAAATTACATTTTAAAATATATTCAAATAGAAATAATTTATTTTTAAATAGTAAAAATATTTTAAAATATTACTGATTTTGCTGTATTTTTAAATTAAATAACTGCAGTCTTGGTAAGCAGATGAGAAAACGTTTGACTGGTAGTTTAAACACTAGAGAACTTTTTGTAACTAAATAATAAAACGTCTCTAAATATTTCAAATCAACATTTTCCAAAGCAGCTTCTTTTTACAGTTAAAAAAAAAAAAAAAATCATAAAATAAAAATATTAATAAAATTCATGCATCCTTGAAATATGAGAAACCCTATTAATGAAAAGTGCCACTTCAGAGCTCTTAAGCTCTTAATACTTCTTCGGTCAATTCACTAGTTGCCATATTTAAGCACCAATCTGCTATGACGACAAGGTCATTGCTATAAAGTAAATTCAAGAACAGGAAGAATCATCAATCATTAAAACCTTATTAAAATACTTTAGGCAGACATGCAGAGAGGATGGCATCTCTGAGAGTAACGTCTTTTGCGCGAGCGACCGCTGTCATCGTCAGCTGCCAGGAATGTGTAGAAGATGCAATTCACCTCAGCAAAAAATAAAACTATTTTATCCCTTCATTACTGTGTGCTACAGGGTGGAACAAATGAGTTTCCACAGTGCTGTGCTACAACAGGAACAGGGCACACGCTCGCAATCCATGGTTGGGTGTCAAAACAAATCAAAAACATTTTTCATCACAGCTCAATGCGCAACGTCATACGTTTTGACAAACCCATATGTGAGGGCTAAATATTCAACGCGGAAAAAAAAAAACTGCTTCGACCCCAAATATCGCTTGACACTTCCTAAAATAATCTCGTTAAGTCTATTCTGTGCTGCCAAGACAGAAAGAGTGAAGCAATTAACAGACATCTTTCATTTACATCAAAATGTAATATATTTAGCAAGGGAATTGGTGAATTACTTCAACCACTGACTGTTGGGTGGGAAGCTTATTGACAGCACAGGTGAGGACAGATTTAATGCACTACATTCTAGCAAACTGCTCCAAGCTGTTCTTTCGATCTATACATTCAGCCATGCCCAGCTTGGTTTTCTCTGCATGTTTGTATAGACTCACTGAAAGGTTCTTTGAGGAACACAAAACTGCTTTCTACTGTATGAGTGTGAAAACCCCTTTTACTTTTAAAGAGTACAGCCACATTACATTCAAACTGCAGACAAATGTGGCCCAAATCAGATTTTTTGCTCACATGTGACTCAGATCTGTTTTCCTCATGACAGTGTGAACAGCACAAACTGCATGGAATCTGATCTTTTGATACCCAATTTGTGGGACTTCCTCATGTGGTATGAATCCGAATCAGGTCAGATAATTTGCAATGTGAACGCAGTCATATCGGGATTCATGCGACCTTTATGTCATTTTAGATTAACATTTGTCACGATTCCTTGTTAATGGGAGTTACTTCTTTTTTACGTACTCAATTATCAAGACAGTTGTGAAAGGTAGTCAGTGGAAGTGCGCACTATAAATAAATGCTTATTTGCTTACTGTATGTCCTCTGTGTTTACTTCTGTATGACGGTGCAGTGCGAAAGTCCGCAGTTTTCCTGCAGATTTGGGGTAATTTTTCACCATTGCCACAAGTTATTTTGTTGTAAATTTGTTATGAAAATCTGGCAACCCTGTTCGTGTCTTTTTTTTATGCATGCGGGTCAGTTCAATGTCAGAACAATGATCTGTTCACATTGGAAATCTGATATTGGCCACATCTAAAACAAAAACGTGAACAGCTTATACAAAAAATTGGATCGGAGCAAAAATTAGAATTGAGCACTAAGGCATGCAGTTTGAAGTTATTCACCCAAAAAATTCTGGCATCATCTATTCAACTTCATGTCATTTCAAACCTTCTTTAAGAAAATCCTGGCCACTGTTTTTAATATAATGAAGTGAATGAAGACTGGGGATGTCAAACTTCAAATGTCAAAAATGCATCTTAAAAGCATAAAAAACACTTTATTATGAACGGAAAAAAGCTTAAATATTTATTCTCTGAAAATCTTTGTATCTGGCATACAGTAGTTATCCATAGCATGTTCATATCTGATTTGTGAATTAATCACTTATTCGGTTTTCAAATTTAGTATCAATTCATTTCTGTAGTACAGCTCAATCTAAATGTAGGCCTACAACTAAAATTTCAGTTATTTCTCACACAATTACCATCATATGGCTTCAAAAAAAAAATTACAGCAGTCAAATGGACTACTTCTAAAGTACTTTGACGTGAGGTTGAGTAAATATTAATGAAAATGTTCATTTTTGGTTGAACTAATACTATTAGTGTACACTGCTGCCTTTAAAAATTAACAAAGGGAAAGCTGAAAACTAGAAGTGATTTTGCCTTATAAAGCAGGCTCTGTAATGGACAGGTGGTGGTAAATATTTGTAATGGTAGCACTAAAATATCCAAACACATTTGACCGCTTGAGCCATCCAACAGCTCCAGACCTAAACTGTTGTTTTTGTGGCAAAAGGGTTTGCTCTGTGTTTTTCTGTCCAGCTGTGCCATTCCGTCATGTGTCTTGAGTGTGTATGAATTGCATTAGACTGCCAGCTACCACCTGACACGGCAACTCCCCATAGACAGAAAAACTCAAGGCAGGTTCAGCCTCACCTGCTGGCAACGGAGACAATTATTGAACCCAGTCACACCCAGAAATCAGCAGTCATGCTGTGAACTGGGGAATGAAATGAGTCACGGTCTGGCCTCTGACTCTAAGCAGGTGAAACAGAGCTTAATTAAAGATTCAATTTGATCAGTGATGGGAAACCTTCGTCAAGGAGTTGACAGTTGAATAAAATTTATTCTAAGAATGTTTTTATATATCCACTCAATCTCCAAAGTTTTACAAAAGAATTCTACTCTAACGGGTAAAAAGTTTAAGAGTTTCAGGGCCAGTTTTACTAAACAAGGCAAATTAGAGTTAGAGCGCAGTTCCATAAAAGCGCAGATGGAAGGAGAAAATTCTGTGTTATTTATTTTAAAACTCTCATACCATAAATTGAGTCTAAAAGCAAATGCATATTTAATAAGATCAGGCGCAAAAATAACTGTGTCCATGCCTTCTCAGCGCTAATTCTTCATTGCGAGTCTTTAGTAAATCCCGACAGTGCTATTTTAACCACAGTCTTAAAGACGGTTTGCACTGGCGCAGGATGTTAGTAAAACTGCTCTTTAACATTTTTTTTTAAAGAAGTCTCTTCTCAAGCCTGCATTTATCTGATATAGCAAAAAAAACTGTTAAACTGTAAAATATTTTTACCATTTAAAATTACTGTCATCTATTTAAATATATTTTAAAATGCAATTTATTCCTGTGATTTCAAAGCTGAATTTTTAGCATCATTACTCCAGTCACATGATCATTCAGGAATCTTCTAATATTCTGATTTGCTGCTGAAAAAAAAACATTAATTTTATTATGATAATAATATATATAATATTATTATAATATTTTGTTATGTTAATATTTTGAAAACAGCCAGGTAGAATTTTTTTTCAGGTTTCTTTGAATAAAAGAAAGTTCAGAGGAACAGCATATCTGAAATTGAAAGCTTTTGTAACATTATAAATGTCTTTATCATCACTTCTGATCAATTTAAAGCAGCCTTTGTAAATAAAAGGTCATTTCTTTGCCCAAAAAACGTTATTATTTATTAAAAATTATACTGACTCCAAGCTTTTGAATGGTATAATGTTTATAATGTGTGTATAATGTTGCAAAAGCTTTTTATTTCAGATAACATTCTGAACTTTGGATCTTTCTATTCAAAATAAACGTAACTTTTTTTAAAATTCATAATATATAAAATGTTGATAAAAATGTTTCTGCAAAGCAAATCAGCATATTAGAATGATTTCTGAATGATTCATAATTTGTCCACCATTTGAGAACTTCAACTTCTTTCAATATTAAGAAGCTGTATGGCATTTTAAAATCGTCAGCCTACAAAATTAACCAAAATGAAAGCTGATTTAATTAGCCATTTTATTTCCAAGACATAAAAGGATTATTAGATTAAATCCATATTATAAACAGGCAATGAAATAACTTTGTACAGAAAAAAATTAATAAAGAAAAGTTTGTCACATTGGACAATTTGTAAAATTGGGCTAGCTTCAACTATTTTAATATAACTCAATCATACAAAATAACTCAATCTTGTAGACATTTTCCAAATGCATTTAACTTGTCTTGTGGTATATGCCAAGTCTGCTTCATTTTGACAAACTGCAGCACCAGACGCAGAATTCTAAATTATACAAGTATTTCTCATTTATTTTTTCCAGACGCAAAATTCAAAATCACAATTAATCAAAAAATTGTGGGGGGGAAAAAGTACAGGACTGACTGACTGCTTAATATCTTGACTACTCATCACAAAGGACCACAAATTTAATTCCCATATTTAATATACTGTATTTAAGAATCCAACGGTGCCCCAAGAAACTGAATCATCAAATCAGCAGCGTATCCCATCGTTACTATTTTACATTTAATTTAATTTAATGCAATAATGTCTTTGAGTGAATGATAATGAAACCAGAGCTGAATATAAGAGACACACACAAAAGGGCCAGTTAATATATTTTAAAATGTAATTTCTAAGCTGAATTCCAGTCTTCAATGTCACATGATCTTTTAGAAATCATTCTACTAGACCAGTCTCTTCAATTAACCAACCAACCAAATGTTTCTTTTATCTTTAGGTGGACCTTTAAAAAATACCAGAAGCTGACTTATGCTTCAATCAAGTTTCTTTCATGATACTTTAGAAGCTCTTCACACAAACAAGATTTTTCCATTGTGCTAATGTTGTTCTGCTATAAATGCATTAAGTCCTGTGTTTTTACACTACTCTCACTATTCTAATTATGTAACATTTGCTCCTATAATCACTCAATTTTTGATCTTGAATCCATCACAGAACTCAAAGCAATTTGGATATTGCTACTACACAAGATAATAGTTCAACAGATGTCTGTTAATGACTAAGGCTCAGTGACGGAGTTCTGCATCATGCCAAGACAGACACAGCGATGGGGCGCATGATAAAGGTTCAAACAGACTTCTTTTCTCTCTATTTCAGGTAATAAAGCTTGAGCTGCTTCGTCCATAGAGACAGTAACTTTTTTCACCATCTGTATGCTAGATTTTGGATCTGAAATTGAAACTCTAACTCCCAAAATTTGCATCTTTGGCATGAGTCACGCTTTCGTGTTTGCCGAAACCAGCCCCACTCTTTGCATGCTGGCTGAAAAGTTGGCCAAGAGCTCTAATGATTACATTGTGCTGGATTTCCAACATTAGACTAGGTGTGGCGGACCTAAAGACAATAAAACAAAGAGTCCTAAGAAGGCAGTTCAACTCCTCCTTTCACTCTGAAATATGCAATAACACATTATAAGCTGAGATATAGCTGGAACAAAGGCAACTGAAAAAGTTGAGCATGTGATGAAAGCTTCAGTCAACAAATGCTCTCTGCTAGAGGAAAAAGAGAATAGATTTACAGTTATTAACAGTGGGGATATGGAAAAAATACAAATGTATGTTTTTTTTATTTCAATGGTGTGATGTATTTATTAGGGCCGGGACTCGATTAAAAAATTTAATCTAATTAATTAGAGGCTTTGTAATTAATTAATCGCATTTTAATCGCATTTAAATATTTGACCTGAGAACAGTGAGAATTAAGATTTTTACATGGATTTTTAGTATACCATTGAATAATGACAGCTTAAGCAACAAAATATTGTTTATTTTTGTTCAACCAAGTCCAACAGACCAGTGCAATATTGCCATAAAGTGTAGCAAGTTCTTTATCGAGTCTTTCATGCTGAGAACTCTGCTCTTGTGTTTGCTTAATTATGCATTTAAACGTTAATGACCAAACCTATCATTATAAATGTTGCTGCACATGGAATATAACGCGGATAACATTTAAAAAATATTTTTTATCAGGTTACACACTGATTATTTATCACTCAAACCCCTTTCTCTACCTGTCCGTTGGTCGCGGATATCCTCCATGTTTGTAGTTTTTAACACTTTTTATGCGTGTTTGTAGTTCTAATCGAATCCTCATTCACCGCGCAGTGTGTTGCGGGCAATATTAGCCGTTAAGAGTGTGCATTGATCGTTAAGTAGTAGACCATCCGGGAATCTTTGGATGCTTTTTTGAACATACTACGATTTGGGACATACAATACTATTTAGGACGGACGCAGCTTGTCTGAACCTGAACGCTAGTTGGTGCTCCAGTATAATCAGTCCGCGGAATCTCATCCAGTGAGAAACGTTCCGCGGTGCAAAACTAAGTGCGATTAAAATGCGTTAAAAAAATTTAACGCGTTATTTTTGTGTAATTAATTAATCTAAATTAACGCGTTAAAGTCCCGGCCCTAGTATTTATATATTTGGATCTATTTACTTACTAAAAAAGGCAAAATAATACATTAAATAACTTTAAAATTATTAAGTTATGTTCAATATGCTTTTTGGGGGGGATTTAGTCTCAGATTCAATCGTTTTATGAAAAGGCAAGGTTAGCGAAAATATATGTATTAATTCATATACAGTACAGACCAAACGTTTGGACACACCTTCTCATTCAGGTGTGTCCAAACTTTTGGTCTGTACTGTAGATATGAACTCAACTGAAAAAACTTGTGAAAATTTTTTTTTTCAGGTGGTCAAATAGCAAATAGTGGAGCTCTGCAGCCACCTACTGGTAAAAGTTATTTGTAGTTGTTGTTTTTTACTTTTAAAACTGGATTTTCCAAAAGATGGGCAAAAATCTTACACTAAACCATGTGAAATTATCCATGTTATCCCCATGAATTAAAGTTAGAAATGTGGGTCTTTTATAAAGTGAATTTTACATAAAAAAGCAGTTTTTGTATAAAAACCCATTTAAAAAAAATATTTATTAATTTATATATTTATTTTATATATTTAAAAAATATCACTAACCCACTGAAAACTGCACAAATATAGAGTAAAAACTTTAATAAACAGAAAAATATACAGTACAGACCAAAAGTTTGAACACACCTTCTCATTCATTTGAATGAGAAGGTGTGTCCAAACTTTTGGTCTGTACTGTATGTGACCCTGGACCACAAAACCAGTCATAAGTGTAAATTTTTTTACATTGAGATTTATACATCATCTCAAAGCTGTATTGTATATATACTACTATATATACTGATGTATTGTTAGGATAGGACAATATTTGGCCGATATACAACTATTTAAAAATTTGGAATCTGAGGGTGCAAAAATATCAAAATATTGAGAAAATTGTCTTTAAAGTTGTCCAAATGAAGCTCTTAGTAATGCATATTACCAATCTAAAATTAAGTTTTGATATATTTATGGTTGGAAGTTTACAAATTATCTTCATGGAACATGATCTTTACTTAAAATAAAATATATTTTTTTAAATAAATTATTTTGACCCAATGTATTGTTGGCTATAGCTACAAATATACCCTTGCTACTTAAGACTGGTTTTTGTTTACATAATATATAAAAGTGTATATTTATAATGCATTTATAAGTACACAAACATACAGTATATATTTTAAAAATATTTACATGCATTTATTAGGGATGTTAACCGATGACCGTTTGACCGGTGGTTGACCGTATCAACGTTAACCGGTCAAAGTTGTCGGTAGTCGGTTAAAAAAAAAAGTGCCGGTGCGTCTTTTACGCATTCTGAAGGTGCCTGTTTTATCCATTGGTTTTATCATGTTGCAGTCTATTAGGCAACATTCCGCATAAGATGGGCTTAGATTTGGAAATACATTACATCTACATTTCAGTGGTAACCGATAAGGTGATGATGATCATCATCTTTCTTTATTATGGTTAGCACTACCTCAACTAAAGCGGCGTCTCTTCGGAGCTGTCATTTTCTTAAATGAGCCGTGGCAATGTTTCAAATGAGCTTCTAACCAAAACAAACGTCTTTATTTTCAAAGCGATCACCTTGTACCCAAACCATTTGAAACTAAGGAGCCATTTGTCCTACGATTACATACAACAAGCTCTTCGGCGCCGCGTTAGCGGGACTCATGTTTCGCGCTGTAGTGGATTTTAAAAAAGTGACGTGAGTGGCAGTGTGTGTGTGTGTGTGTGTGTGTGTGTGTGTGTGTGTGCGCGTGTGTGTGCGGGAGGCAGAGCGGCAGAGAGATGCGACAGAGTTGCGAAATTGCAGGCGCGGCTCGAAATGGCTGTTATTTCAAATAGCGTACCATATTAAACTAATCGGTTAACCGGTTTCAACCGGCTAATGAGGCTCGGTGGTCGGTCAAGAAATTTTTTAGTTTTCGCCATCCCTAGCATTTATATTTATTCATGTGATTAATATAAATATATTTAATATATAAACATAACATTTTTCTTAAATATATCCATGCACACACATTATGTGAACAAAATCATTTATTTTTATTTATATATATATATATATATATATATATACACACACACACACACACACACACACACACACACAAAAAACCTTTTAACTTGAAAAATATATTTAAAAACGTTTGAAAATGCTAAATGTGTGTACAATTAAGCATAATTAAGGTGTATAGAAAATATCTTATTACTTTGTTATACCACATTATGTTTTAGAGTCATTTAATTTGAATGTTTTCTGAAAAAGTTTTTTTTTTTTTTAAACCAACATTTTTAACTTGTTACATGTTTTAAACTAGACTTTTTCTTTATCATAGACACTCTCATGTGCCATTGACCTTTATGTCTCTCTCTATTCCACTTTGGTCTTGAGCAAGCCCTAAATAATTGGAGCGGTTTCAGATTCACCTCACCCCAATCATATCCATTTCTTGAGGGAGGTGTTTGTATGTATACTAATAAAAGCATCTCTGCTCGCTAATCTACTAGTTGGTTGTTGGATGACTAGTCATTAAACCCCCATCCTTAATTAACAGGATAAGAGAGCTACAGCTCACACGTTAAGCAGAGGTAAATGACCTTGCATTTTCGCTGCTTGGTAACACTGACGGAATGAGAAAAAACCATTAGCATGCTGCCCAGGGCTGGTATAACTAATGAAGAGCACCTGGCCAGAGCGCAGAGGCTTTGAAGAGCCAAAACCTCTGTTCTCCCACCCACAGACAGCTCGCTTATCAAGTCCAGCATCACAGAATTACTGCAATTACCTGCCAAGAGATCAACCACGGCACCCTGCGTGCGCTGACAGCCCATGGCCACAGCCTCAATCCCATCATCCCACGGCAGGAGAGCTGCTCAGAACCTGTGAGTTGATTTGACCAGGACCTGTCAGGTTAGTGTGGCTGAATGAACGCTAATTTTTCCACACACAGAGCCTCCGAGAACACAAGACCCCAATTAACTAGCTAAAATGCCAGTGCTGATGAGGATTTGCACAGAGAAATCCAGACAACTCTGTTTGCTTAAGATTCAGAGCTGCTCTGTTTGCAGACCGCGAAGTGAAGTGAAATGGAAGTGCTGAACAGGGAGAATATCGTCAAATCTTACTCAAAGAGAAAATCCCCTCACCGGTGAAACAATTAAGTGTCCATCCAGAATCCTTACCAACTCGAGCCAGAATTTGACAAGACTCAGAGCATTAAATTATTCAAAGTTACATGCATGGTGCAAGCCAATAAATTAAGACGTGGCTGCTAACACAAACGTGACTGGCTTAAAGACACTCCACTTGTAGCAATAGCCAACAATACATTGTATGATCTTTTATGGCAAAAATCATTATAAGTAACGATGTTCCATGAAGGTATTTTGTCAATTTCCTACCATAAATATATCAAAACTTAATTTTTTAGATTAGTAATATGACTTGACAAGAACGTCATTTGGACAATTTTAAAGGCGTTTTTCTCAGTATTTAGATTTTTTGCAGATATTCAAATAGTTGTGTCTCAGCCAAATATTGTCCTATCCTAACAAACCATACATCAATGGAAAGCTCTTTATTCAGCTTTCAGATAATGTATAAATCTCAGTTTCAAAATATTGACTATTATGACTGGTTTTAGTTGCAGATTTGTCAAATGGTTCTGGATCATCGTTATTGTTCAGTGCTGAGTTCTTATCATAGTTGTGCCAGTGAACAAAGCTGCTAAATTGTGACCCTGGACCACAAAACCAGTCTTAAGTCGCTGGGGTATGTTTGTAGCAATAGCCAAAAATACATTGCATGGGTCAAAATTATTGCATATTTTTCTTTTATGCCAAAAATCATTAGGAAATTAAGTAAAGATCATGTTCCATGAAGATTTTTTGTAAAATTCCTACTGTAAATGTATCAAAATGTAATTTTTGATTAGTAATATGCATTGTTAAGAACCTAATTTGGACAACTTTAAAGGTGATTTTCTCAGGATTTTGATTTTTTTGCACCCTCAGATTCCAGATTTTCAAATAGATGAATCTCGGCCAAATATTGTCCTATCCTAGCAAACCATACATCAATAGAAAGCTTATTTACTGAGCTTTCATATTATATATACATCTCAGTTTTGTAAAATTTAACCTTATGACTGGTTTTGTGGGTCCAGGGTCACAATTCAGGTTCCGGGGGGGGGGGGGGGGGGTAACGTTAAGGTAACGTTTATGACTGTTATACCAGTAGCTGTGGTTCAATCTTCCAAAAACTTTGCATGATTGTTTAGAATCACTTGTAGTATGTGCTCACCAGGTTTCGTGACGTTTTGAGTTTTCATTTAGGCTTTAGGGTATATTTGGACAGGCCCCTTTTCTAAACGACCCCATTATAGCTTCCCAAAGGATAAACTTTACAATTATTTTGATAATTATTGACCTAGAGAGTCCAGTTTTACCACATCTTCAAGTATTTAACTAACAGTTTGATTGACAGCAGTGGTTCTAGAATGAAGCAAAGCAATTCGGAAAGAGGTAATATGATACAAATATTGTGCGTTTGTGAACAAAAACACACAACATACAATTGTTTACACCTTTGAAAACTGCAATATCGTGTTTCCTTTGTGACTGACAGTCCAAAGTTATTTTCATAATTATTGATAATCACACTCCATAGAATCTTCCTGCACTGGTTTGATTCCGATCGCCAGTAATAAACCTAGGACTAATTTGCAAAAGTAGTTATTAAAAAAAAAAGGCAAAATACCCAAAGATTCGAGTCCGAGGCATGCGTTTTGTTCAACGCGAGCCAAAGATTTCAACGAAATAAGACACTTGAGCTTGCGACAAATGGTTATGGAGTAATTAGCAATTACATACTTAAACCCCGATAAAGTTAACTACTAAACCCCTAAAACTGTTGCATTGACTATGATTTAGTAGTTAGCAGCTAAAGGAAAACACAAGTTGGTTGCTGGAGAACTAATCAACCTTCATAATCCCTAATCTAAAAACACCAAATAAGCAAAAGAACATCAAACCCATCAACACAGAATAAGTGAAATGTATGAAAACATGATCTTTTCTATTAGAGAAATGATCACTTCTGTTCTGTTACACTTGAATTCCAAAAACATGCTACCAATCAAGCTGCCAGTGACTGTCAGCCTGAATTTGTTTCTGATGCATCAGCACTGGGCAGAGCTCAGTGGAAATCCATTGACAGCAGCGCCTCTCCATTATAACGCTGTAAAAATGGGCATGCTTTTAAAAACACAGTGCTTTCAAACATTTAGCCAACACAAAACAGATGCATGCATGCAAAGGCATTTCTTAACTAGCATTTACACCGAACAAAAACATGAAGAATCTCTCATGGAAAGAGAAACCTCGTGGAGACAGAAACAAAATAAAAGCAACAACC
Source organism: Garra rufa (assembly GCF_049309525.1). Classification (NCBI taxonomy): domain Eukaryota; kingdom Metazoa; phylum Chordata; class Actinopteri; order Cypriniformes; family Cyprinidae; genus Garra; species Garra rufa. The sequence continues at coordinate 25,872,560 of NC_133362.1, read as the reverse complement.
ATCTAAAAAGCGGTTTAATGGACAAAATCACTTACATCAAGCACATAAAGGAAAGTGGCATAAGACACACACACACTAAATGAAAAATGTTATGACATGTTGAAGACGATACATAAGGCTATGGGTGAAGGCGATGCACTAATGGAGTTATGACCAAACTGTTATTATAGTCACTACTGAAGTAGTTGAGAATCATTAAAAAGTAATTGCTGGCTATATCCTCCACAAAACCCTGCAGTCAGACACAGTCACATTTTGCCATAATGGACTGCAACCAATAACTGAACTATTGCTGCCAGCAAACACTGAGAAAAAAAGATCAAGATTTACAGGGAAAAGCAACTCGGAAGAAAAAGTACTACAGTCTGTTGGAAACCAGAAGAAATTGTTGCAAACAGCAATGATAAAACTGTCATTTAGCAGGAATCAAGTATGAAACATACTAACTCACATAGCATCACTTCTCATATCAAATCCTGGCAAGCCAATTTACAGAGATCTTTTTAAGAATTACCCTTCAATACCTTTAGTAGAAAATGACGCATCTTCTAGCAGTTAAATATTGATTGATACATTGATACATCAAAGACAGACAAAAACCAAAAATGCACACACAGAGACATAAATAGCATGTGTTATGTGTAATCCTGGTTTTGCAAATGCTTAATATCCTAAAATTCTTCATACTCCAATTCTTAGAAATGTTTATTTTTGCTCTTTCTAAACAATGACTAGGGCTGACAATGACATTTACAATGGAAATGACCTTAAAGGGATAGTTCATCCAAAAATGAAAATGATCGCATGATTTACTCACCCTCAAGCCATTCTAGATGTATGACTTTGTTCTTTCAATAAAATGCAATACTGAGTTATATTGAAAAATGCCCTGGCTCTTCCAAGCTTCTTTATAATGGCAGTGAATGGGTGGTGAGATTTTGAAGTCCAAAAAAGTGCATTTATTCATCATAAAAAGTGCTCCACACTGCTCCAAGGGCTTAATAAAGGCCTTCGGAAGCGAAGCGATGCATTTGTGTAAGAAAAAATCCATATTTTAAACTGTAATCTATAGCTTCTGCTGACTGACTTTTTACTTTTTATGATGGATGGATGCAGTTTTTTGGGCTTCAAAATCTCAACACCTATCCACTGCCATTATAAAGCCTTTCAGAGCCAGGACATTTTTTAATACAACTCCGACTGTATTCATCTGAAAGACGAAAGTCTTATACACCTAGAATGGCTTGAGGGTGAGTAAAGGCGTTTCTATTTGAGGCACCCACATCATTGCCAATTTCTTAAGAAAACCTTACTAGCATTTTAATGTGATTTAAAGTGTGCATTAAATTGCAGTTATCACAAATAATTAGAATTCGATCAAACACTTGTGTGATCAGACCTAACAATAGCAAATGTTACTACCTTTCTTTTTCTCTAACCACCCCAAACTGAGCAAAACACTTGAGATTAGTGAAAGCCACATCCAGTGTGTGTAAATGTAATGAAATCCAATCAGCTATTTATTACAGCATTTACGTTTCAGGCGGCTCTTCTAATGGTGAATCAAACAGCCATGACTCCTCAGGGTCTTCTGCGAGCAGAGGAGCCTGTAACCATGGTTACCAAGGCCTGGGCTAAAGACATGCTCCACAAAAGCATCTACACAGCGTTATTCCACCAGACTACCCACTGTTTCCAATTTCCCAATAAAAAGTCCGAGCGAGGTGCCGGAGTCGGCTGAATGTGGCAGGAGCATTAACGGCCAACCTCACTGTCACTCAATCCTGCCCACTCATCTTTAACTGCCCGCTGAGGAAATATGAAACCAGGAGAACAGGAGAGAAAGGGACATTAAGAGAGGACATACTAGACTGCATACTGTCGGTCTAGTGGATAATGTATAATAATATACTAAAAGCTTTAAAGAGCAAGTCACATGGGTTTTCGAAAAATATCTTCTTTGAAGTTTGTAACAGCTATCCTTCAATGTAAACAGTCTGCAAAGTTGTTAATCAAAAAGTGCATTATACATAAATATATTGTCTCTCAAAAGAAAGAGAAAGAGTCGACTCTGAGCTGCCTTAAGTCATCATATTTTCAAATCTTCTGCCTGTTACTGATATATGTCACTCGGTAATACATTAGCATAATCCCCGCCGTTACTGTCTTACTGAAATAGTTCTGATAATTTGCTGTGAACCCACTCATTTCCTAAGAATGTGTTGATTAATGCAGACTGTCGTTGTTCTAATTCATTTAATAAAAAAAATGTAGACATATTTTGGTTTACAAACTGTATTGTTTCATCAGTTAGGGCGTGTTCACACTCGTCATGTTTGGTTCGATTAAAACAAACTCTGGTGCGATTGCTCTAAATAAGTGGCCATTCAAACCCTAGTAAACACCAAACAAGCGGACCGAGACTGCTAAAAAGATGGGTCTTGGTCCACTTCCAAATGAACTCAGGTGCGGTTTGAATGAAGTATGAACGCAACACGGACCAAATAATTCTAAACTAACTAAAAACAGGAAGTAATGACAAGATGCGACTCTATGCGACATGATTTCACGAAGGGAACAAGCGGTGTTTTGAAAACAAAATGAGCAGAGGGCAAACATGGAGCAACAAGGAGGTAAAGTGCCTTTTATGAGCTCTTTGTGAGTTTGCAGGTGGTGAAAATATAGCAACATACACGCAACATTGAGCGTGTTTAGTCCAGCAGACGACATTACGTGTATTCGACTTAAAGCGGCACTAAGCAGAACAATCAGTGACATTTTGATGTCATACACCCGAAGCACCGTTATAAGTCGAACGCACCTTTTCCTTTTGTTTGGAGTGTTTGGCAAGTTCCATCACGAAACACAGTAGTCAACATTTGAAGTGGATCAGAAAAGTTCAAAGTTGTCCTAAGACAAGAACTGTTATTGTTTTGGTTTTAGGACAACTTTGATGAAAGGTTTAGACCCACGTCAAATGCTGACTACTGTATAGGCTACTGGCTATGCCAATCAGGTAGTGAACGTATCACTATGCCTTTAGGTTCGGTATCTTTAGGTTTGCTGGCAAAAATGCCAGTGTGAACACCAAGCAGACCAGGACCAAAATGAACCAAACTACAAGTGTGAACACACCCTTAGGGTGCTTTCACACCTGCCTTATTTAGTTCGGTTGAATCGCACCAAGAGGGAAAACGAACTCTAGTGCGGTTCGTTTGGGCAGGTGTGAATGTAGCAATCGCACTCGAGTGCGCACCAAAAGCGGACCAAAAAAGCGTACCGAGACCTCCTTGAAGAGGTGGTCTCGGTACGCTTTCAAACGAACACTGGAGCGGTTCGTTTGTAGTGAGAACATGAACTGAACTAGAACAGACCCAACCGCAAAAAGTACTGCGCCTTTTTGGACTAATCCAGCTGCCGTAGTCCGCTGCGCTGTTCATTATGGGATGAGGACAAGTATTTGTTGACAGTTAGCGCTTTAGCAACATAGCCCCATGACAGCTCGCGGACAAACTTGGAGTTGTGAGGAGGTGCGGAGCCTCATAAATTTGGTCTGATGATCATATAGGTCCCAACTTTCGAAAACTCACAAGAACATCACAATCTTTCTCATTGTTTAAGGGGCCGTTCACATGTCGCGCCTAAAAACAAATGGAAAACGCCTGTACAGCTATGATAAGCTGTTTCTCCAACTTGTCAATGCTTTCAATGTTATTAAGGGAAAGGATGAAGCTGATTGGTTGGTTTATGTCACATGACCTGCGGTGCGCTTGCAGCATTCTGAAAAGTTGCGATGTTTTTATCTCGATGCGGCGCGTTCACGAATGGAAAAACATGCGCGTCGCGACCACGTCGCTTCCATTCTGAGCGCGCATACTGCACGTCTACATTTGAAATAACGAGCTTGAGCGCGCAAAAGACGGGACATGTGAATGGCCCCTAACAGTTTAGGAAATACGTTCAACACACTGATCTATATAATTCTCTATTATAGATCAGTGGTTCAGTGAGACAATCTGGCCAACGAGTGATGTGGATGTTGTCACATGACTGCATTTTGGTTCGTTTCAACTGGTTCGGATCAGAGCAATCAGTGTGGTGTGAAAAGGACCCAAAACGGCAGGAAAATGCTACAATGTATAATTTTTTGCTCTTGGTCCAGACCAAATGAACCGAACCACAGATGTGAAAGCACCCTTAGTCACGTTAGCACTCAGCTAACGTATCCACCATTATTGTTTTGTGAAGTGTTTACAGTTTAGCAGCGGGCACGATTCGCTTGCATTGTATACGGAACGACCAATCACAACAGATTTGGTCAGCTGACCAATCAGAGCAGAGTAGGCTTATGGAAGAGAGGGGTTTACAGACCTTAAGCTCAGAACTGCTTCAAGTGAATAGTTTCAAAATCATTGCAAAATAATTCTAATATTAAATGTATATTCTGAGAAAATTACTATGTTTTCTGACCTTAAATGCATTTAAACTTACTGTAACAAACTACAACACAGTATTAGGACTTAATAGCGTATGACCTGCTCATCATTCTCAATCATTCTTGTCCTGGATGCCGAATGGTCAATTAAAAAAAGTGCTAAAACACATTATATAGTAACATAAGGTTAATTTTCCACATGACATATTATTGTGTAAACCCAAAAATATTGTAAAGAGGTTAAAAGTTGTTTTTTTACCTGACAATGTGCCTGTAAAATGTAGCACTAATGGAACAAAACAAGTCAAAACATTCAAAGACGCCGGTTCAGTTGCAAATTTACAAAGAAAAACAGGGCAGACAGACGAAAGAATGCGTCCTGTGCGAACAGATCCACAGTTTCCAAGGATGCGATACCTGAACACTTTCCATTTGTCTTGGAAAAAAAATCTATTTTAAGTTTCTTAACTCGCTGAGCTATTCTCTTTTTGGTTGGAATGACAAGACGTTGAAGGACATGTCGGGAGTTTTAAACAAACACAAGCTGCCATGATACTCTGCGAGTAAATTTACAAGCTTTTCTCCAGTACTTGAGTCAGTTAACACTTGATTTAAAGCCAATGATCTCAGTGTTTTATCATAACACACTGTACCAGAAGACTAAAGTTCTTCAGCCTGTTTAATAAAAGTAATAATAAAGCAGTAGTTTATTGTAATTTCTAAACCAAATGGCTTCATTTCAATGAAAGCCCAGCACCAACTTCACCTTCTGGAATATGATTCAGCTCTGGACATGATTAAGCAATCAAAACATCATTACAAGATTACACAAGGCATAAATGAAGACCAAATGAGAGCGTGTCTGGGGAGTTCACTGAAAACACTGGAAAGTCTGACTCAATAACATCATAGAATTACATTTGCGGTACAATATTTAACAAACAAATAAATATAATATATTTTATATTAACAAGTCTACGTTTTAAGACTCTAACCTGGTTATGGTTAATATGGCCAGGAAACAGGCCAGGTATTGCTTAACCATAAATTAAAGATGATATAAACATTGACACAATGTTGTTATAAGTTCCAGGTACTTGTAATGAACTGTAACCATTTTTTATATGCAACAGTTTCAGTTTAATGGCTTCAGTGAAACATGGGGAGATTTTTAATGAGAAAGGGCCTTAAAACAAACCTCTCAGGATCAGATTAGATTCTTTTCCAACACTTAGCATTGCTGTCCAGGGCAGGTGGGTCGTTTTTCACGAACATAACTCTATATTGTGAGCAAAATAGCCGGCCATGTCAAACAACAGCTATGATAAATCCCTTAATAGTCCGTTTTATATTGTGCCTGTAAAATGGAATGTGCTTTGTCCACAAAAAGACCTTCGCGAGTGAAACAAGAGCCGCTGTTCTTCTGCAGCTGTGGCTGTAAGGTGCCACTGTAGGGTCGACAAGAACCAAAACTGCACAAACTGAGAATACAAATGTTCTGGAGTCTCTTTTCTCATCCTCTCAGGCTCTGTTCTGAATTGTGGGGGAGGAAGCGGGAGAAATATGCCATGCGATTTCTCCCCCCCGTCCTTTATGTTTGTTCCTTGTCAGATTGTACGATATAACCCCGAGTGAGATTTCGGGTAAACTTTAAGGCAAACTGTGCGATATCAACAGTCTATTATATCAGACTGTATCATATATCAGACTTTGGTCACGAATGACAGCGTTGGCTTATTTATTTATTTTTAAACATCAATCGCGTCACATTCTGACATCCTCATTGACTCACGAAATTGAAATGGTACTGCATAAACCCAAGCAAGCTCTTGAAAGAAATAAAAATCTCTGGAGTTGTCATGGCTGAGTAAAAGAGATATGTAAGTGCTCTAAAGCTATTTTTTAGGGCACCATGTTAATATTTTATTTTAAAGCACCACATGTGAATAATTGTTTTGTATTATGGAGTTTCTCAAATTAGATGTTTGAATATGCAAATTATCTAATTAAATACTCCTTAATTTGCATACAAGGCCAGAACAGAAACTTGAATAAAGCCAGGTTCAAAATTCTTGCATTTTGATGACATATTGGTTACAGTTTTTTTATGGAACTCCATTTCTGCCACTAAATAAAAAAAGTAATTGCTACTTCTCACAATTCAGACTTTTTGCGAGAACAAACTCGCAATTGTGACCATTTTCAGAATTTTCTCAGAACTGTGATATAAACAATTACGAGAAAATAAGTCAGAATTGTTTATATCACATGAAATTGTGAGTTTACATCTCACAATTTTGAGAAAATTGTCTCACAATTGTTACTTTATGACGTAATTATGAGTTTAAAGTCAGAATTGCGAGAAAAAAAATTCAGAATTGCGAGATTAAAAAAAAAAACTTGCAAAAACGTACTCACAATTGCGTGTCGTAAAGTCACAATTGCGAGATATAAAATGCAATTCTGAGAAAAAGTCAATTGTGAGTTTATATCCTACAGACTGTCTTGAGTTGACACTTCACAGTTTTTGGAAAAGTCACTCGCAATTGTCTTAATGTCTAGCAATTGCTACTTTATGATACTTTATGATGAGTTTATCTCGCAGTTCTGATTTTTTTTTTCCTCAAAATTTCGAGATTATCTCTCACAATTGTGATTTCTCGCAATTCTGAGAAAAAAGTCAGAATTGCAAGATGTAAACTCGCCATTGCATGAAAAAAGTCAAAATTGTAAGATAAAAATTCTGACTTTTTTCTCGCAATTGTAAGTTTGTATCTCGCAATTCTGACTTTGTCTCGCAATGGTGACCATCATGAAATGGCACATTGTCAGGTAAAATAACAACTTTTAACCTCTATATGTCATGTGAAAAATGAACCTATGTTACTATATAGTGCATAAACTCGCAATTGTGAGGAAAAAAAGTCAGAATTGAGACTTTTTTTTCTTGCAATTGTGAGTTTGTATCTTGCAATTCTGACTTTTATCTCAGAATTGTGAGATATAAACTCGTAATTGCGTGTTATAAAGTCACGATTGCAAGATATAAACTTGCAATTCTAAGAAATCACAATTGTGGGTTTATATCTCACAATTCTGACTTTATGCCTCATGACTACCACACGAAACTGAGTTTACATCTCACAGTTTTGAAAAAAGTCAGAATTGTGAGCTTATATCTCGCAATTCTGACTTTGTCTCATAATTGTTACTTTATAAGACGCAATTGTAAGTTTCTCACAATTCTGAGAAAAAAAGTCAGAATTGCGAGTTTCTATCACACAATTCTGAGAAAAGAAGTCAATTACCTTTTTTTATTTTTTATTCATGGCGGAGATGGGTTTCTAGTTTTTACAGTGGGGATTTTGAATATTTCTATCATCCAAATCATATTAGTCAACATTCATGAGGGGAAAAAAAAATATATGTTTTTAGGAATACAATGTTATACAAACCTTCACAATACAGACAGGAATAAAACTAGAAAGCTTGTTGTATGTAAGTATTACTGAAGTGGAGCATTCTGGCTCAGAACACGAGGGGGAAAAAAACTAATTTTAAGAAAACCGCCTTGAAAGATGTACTGTAATCAAAATCTACAGGCAAAAATCGATAAAGTATAATAAAATAAACACTTGAATGTTTATTTTGGATGGTTTTCATTATGGAAGCGAAACAGGGCAAAGCTTAAAATTCACCCATGCATGAAAAAACAATGGTTTTGCCTGTAGTGTCTTGCTTTGGAAAAGTTATTTTGATTATATGATGTCACACTCATCGTTCAGAGACAGCAGATTTCACCCTATGATTAAATAAATCTCTCCTAATTTTATAAAAAAAAAAAAATCATGCAGCGCTCATTTGGATTTGGACTGACTAACAGGCACAGCTGACGGTTCGAGGGCAAAACCTGCGCAGAACAAACTGTGAGAAGTCACGCTTGAGTGCAAGCAGAGCTAAGGACATTCAATGAGACAATTGTGTAGCCTTGAGCCCTCCACTGTGTTTGTCCACTGTCCAGGTCTCTGAGGTGTGAGAGGAACTGGAGGTCTGACATACATTGCCCCAAACTGGCACAATCGGGTCACAAGCAAAGAAAAATAAACACACACACACACACACACACACACACACACACACACACACACACACACACACACACACACACACACACACACACACACACACACACACACACACACACACACACACACACACACACACACACACACACACACACACACACACACACACACACACACACACACACACACACACACACACACACAAATACTGGGAATTAAGTGCAACTCCAGACTGTAGATTGTGCAATATCAGTGTCACTAATTTTGCGGATTGCGCTACATGTAAATATCTTTACCAGTGTTCTGGCAGTGAATGCATACCATGTACAAATCTCTACTTGTGCTTTAAGGTCAAAACCGTTGAAAAAACTGATTTTTATTTAGTTATACAGCCTGTCAAATAACGTACAGCCCGACTTCCAAACCACCCTAACTGTTTTTTCTCATCCTTATGCCAGGGAGTTGATGTTGGAGTTTTGTATTCATGAAAGAAGCTGGGTGCACACACAGAGAAAATTACATGTAGCTCACTCTCATCCCAGGGAGAATTCAGAGAAACTGAGGGACTAGGTACAAAAGCACTCGTGAAACCAGTTTGCAACTCAAGCCTCAACTGCTGACTGAAAGCTCAGAGGCCAGCTGATCATAATTACAGTTCTTCAGAGGAAACCCAAGGATGTGTAATGACAGACAGGCCAGGCCACAAATTGGCCACTCCAAAGTTCCCACAGTGCTGCTGAATCTGCCGTGACACTTCTATGAGCACCGTAACCTTTCAAGTTGGCACAATTTCTGTAGTATTTAACCCTTTTACAATTAAGTTCTTAAAAAAATTTGCTGGGAAAAATGTCAATTACATAAATGTGCATTAAAGAGCCACTGTAGTGCAGCTTTCTAGAGTGAAAGGTGTATGTGTTGGAAATCATTCTAACCCGCTGATTTGGTGCTCAAACATTTCTTATTACTGTCGAACAAGAAAACAGTTGTGCTAATTATACAGTTGAAGTCAAAAGTTTACATACATAAGGTTCATTAGTTAAACATTAATGTTGTAACATGAACTAACCATGAGCAATACATTTGTTACTGTATTTACTAATTTCCTTTAATGTCAGTTAGCGAAAATACAGTTCTTCATTGTTTGCTCATGTTAGTTCACACTGCATTAGCTTATGTTAACAAGATTTTAATCATGTATTAGTAAATGTTGAAATTAACATTAACAAAGATTAATAAATGCTGTATATGTGCAGTTCATTATTAGTTCATGTCAACTAATGTGGTTAACCAATGTTAACTAAATAACCTTATTGTAAAGTGTTACCCATAAACCTTGCAGAATCTGCAAAATGTTAGTTATTTGACCAAAATACAAGGGATTATACAAAAAGAATGTTATTTGTTATTTAGCACTGACCTGAATAAGATGTTTACATACAGTCAAAAAATAGTTATTTAAAATTCTTAATACTTTGCTGTTACATGAATGATCTTCAGCTGTTTTTTTGTTCAGTGATAGTTGTTTATGAGTCCCTTGTTTGTCCTGAACAGTTAAACTGCCTGCTGTTCTTCAGAAAAATCCTTCAGGTTCATCAAATTCTTTGCTTTTTCAGTATTTTTGTGTATTTGAACTCTTTCCAACAATGACTGTATGATTTTAAGTTCCTTCTTTTCACACTGGGGACAACTGAGGGACTCATATGCTACTATTACAGAAGGTCTAACCGCTCACTGATGCTACAGTAGGAAACACAATGTTGTAAGAGCTGGGGGTAGAGGGCTGCATTGGGATTGGGACCAAACCGAATCTCGCGGGAGCGGGCGGTTTGAACTTTGCTGCGGGCGGGAATGGGCGGCTGGCTAAAAAAAAAAAAAAAAGCACTGCGGGATCGGGATGCTCAGCGCGCTTTGCGTTAGTGAGGAAAAAGGTCTTGCACTTACTTCGTTTTCAGGATACGGAGGTATTCCAATAAGGTAAAGTGCAACTCCATTCATTGGACAGCTTAACTTGTTTTGCAGGGGGATTTCGAGAGGGGGTTTCGGGAAAACCTGTCCAGTTTTCTTCCGTCCACTCGCCTTTTTCCCGTTGTTTGGGCTGCCCCGCAGTGCCCTCCCTCTTCCCTCGCCCGATGCAAATCCGTTCTGTACTTCTAACGGCCTGTCTACGGCACAACGCGCTGGATTAGTCTGTGTGTTGTAATCTATGGTTGTAATGAGTGGCGCGGCGCTCCCTCCTCTGGCTGCATACGGCGATTACGTGAAAAAAGTACTAGAAGTCGGTAGCCTAAGCGTTTTAGATGTCCCCGATAGCCCAGGCTACTATTCCCTACCAGTGTGTCAGAATACATGCAACCCAGGGAAAGAAACAAACATGAATATCTTTAATAACAGCAATACAAATACGTTATTTTCCTTGCGGGACGGGAGAAGAGGCAAAATCAATGCATTTCTATTATCGTGCGGGAATAAATTCACAGAATTTTGCGGGTGCGGGCGGGAGTGGACATACATATTGCGGGAGCGGGCGGGAGTGTAACACACACGTTGCGGGAGCGGGCGGTAATGGTCAGAAATTCGGCGGGCGCGGGCGGGAGCGGGATGAAGAAAACAGTCCCGCGCAGGGCTCTAGCTGAGGGTGAAAACGTTTGAACAGAATGAAGATTTTTCTTATTTTGCCTAAATATCACTTTTTTTCCATTAAGTAATGCCCTTCAGAAGCTACAGACGATATTTACATGTTTCCCAAAAGACAAAATAAGTTACATTTATCCTGATCCTCAAATTCCAAAAGTTTTCACCCCCTGGCTGAACTGAAGGGGTCATGAACTTTTTTTTAAGGGTCATTTTTTTTTATCGTTTTGTACCGTTTTCTGAGGCCCGATTATAATGTTATCACTATTTTTACATCAAAAAACACAATTTAAAAGTAATAAGCTACTTTCTGTCCTGTTTTTGACCCCCCTCATTAGAACGCTCTGTTTGAATAGACGTGGCAGATTGTGATGATTGGCTAACAGTTGTGCATGTTTGACATCCTACATCCCTCATAGATGGATGCTGCGATTTAGATTTAGTTTAAAAATGCATAAATACTCAGCACATATCAAATGATCTGTAATAGCAGAAAGCAACAGACACCATGTAATAAAAAGTTTCTCACACTTGTGTTGCAACATCACTGTCAAATCCAATATAGTCAGCACAAAGTTGAAATCTTTCTAAAAAATCCTGTCGAATTGTGCCTTGTTTGTAAACAAATCCATGGTAAAATAAACAAAGGACCAAGTTCTTACTGACCTTCAATAATTTTGTTTAGCAATTATTTCTTCAGATCAGAAGGAAAACAATGCAAAGACTGTTTTTCCACTTTTTGGCACTGTACAGTGCCTTGTTGCATTCGGATGAATCTTTATCATTTAGACCTGCGTTTGGTTCTCGTTATTTATGTGATATTTAGTGATGTCGAAGCAAGCGTAGATGATCTGCGGAGGCCGTGTTTAGACACACTATTGCATCATAAAATGGCACATTCTACAACCTGTCGTTTTGGCAGATTGGCTTCAGTGTGAGCTGTTTTTAGACTAACAAGAAAGTTTTGAGTTCTGAAACTTACAGGATGTTTTTATAGTACAATCTCTTATATGTCAAAATATCAAGGGAATTTGTTTCTCAATTCATGGCTCCTTTAAAAACAAATGTTTGAAAACTGTGTGAAGGGCCAGTGAAATGTTGGCAGTGCAAGTAAGAATCTGAAATAAAGTCATGAATCGACCAAGGGAAAAATCCTTATTGTTGAGTCCTGATTGTGCAACACGAATCAGGAGCTTCAGACAGATAAGCCATTGAATCACTCGGCTTTATTGTTCAGTCACAAGAATCACATTAATGCCTGAGACTTACAATGATTTCTCTCAGAAACATCTGTGAACCACAGGCCACTGTCACCGAACATAAGCGTGATGGGTTTGACAAAAGCATTCTTGCTGGAAAATTGGGAAGATCTGACCAGTGGCAAGGCAACAGAGTTGTAAACAACATGTGACAGCAGACCTGATCAGAGCAGAGATGATGAAACCACACACAAACAGAGAGCAAAGAAAAAAGAGGGAGAGAAAAGAGGGCGAAAAAATTAACTGGTGAGAGAGCAAGAGCCATTAGAGCTCAAAAAAGTGATTGTGGTATTAATGTGGGTCAATGGGTTGGCCTGTCATCAGTAGATCCTGTCTTAATTCCAATTGATTGCTTTGTTTTGACAGGTCAAAACAAGCAATTACTCATTTAATTGCATAGTTGTCTGACATTTATATTCATAGGCATGGGCATTTTGAGCAATTTTGTCATTAGAACTCTTACACAAACAATTAAAAAGTTAAATAAAGTCAATTTAGTTTTAAACTTCAAACTTAGGGTTATGTAAAAATTATTACTGAAACTATTCTGTTCGCTGGGTAAACGCTTCCAGTCGCTATCATGACAACAAATAACACAAAACACATTAGGAACGCAACACATGCTCATGAATCTGAATTGCTTTGGTCTGCTACACGGGTGGACGGGAGCAGAGAGAAATGTGCAAAGCGCCATGCAGTGCCTGAGATTCCTTTAGACTAGATCATTCAAACAGCGTGATACGATATGCCCGCTCACACAATAAAAAGGCAGTCATGTTTAATTAGTCTCCCTTTGCCTTGAATGCCGAACAGGTCCTCGGGGGTAAAAAGAAATCCTGCTACCGCTTCAGATGGAGATGGTGATAGCATGTGATAAGTTGCAGAAAGACGGGAGAGCGCGAATGCACTTCAGGCTGAAGAGTCGCTTGTGCAGTAATTTAATGTCACACTTCAACTTTCTCACTCGTGAGGGAGAGAAAGCGGTCTTGCACTTGAAACATTTCTCTGGTAGGGGACAGCAGGGTAAGATGGGGCAGTGTGTGTCACCACATAATCTAGTACATATGACCATATAAAGCTTTCAAAAGTTTGGGAACAGTAAGGGTTTGTGCACACCAAAAGTGAAGCGAATATTTGAATTAATAGATTACTCACTGGGGCAGTTGTGGCCTAATGGTTAGAGAGTCAGACTTGTAACCCAAAGGTTGCGAGTTCGAGTCTCAGGTCCAGCAGAGATTGTCAGTGAGGGGAGTGAATAACCAGAGCTTTCTTCCACCTTCAATACTACAACTGAGGACCCTTGAGCAAGGTACCGAACCCCAAACACAGTGTGTGTGTGTGTGTTCACTACTGTGTGTGTGCACTTGGATAGGTTAAATGCAGAGCACAAATTCTGAGTATGGGTCACCATACTTTGGCCACACTTCATGTCCTTTTCTTTTCCTTTCCTTTAGATTACGTGTGGGATGTTTGCACTTCACTTGTGCAAATAAAACAATAATGTTCTTCTCCATTTTGTGATACAACCAGACGTGTCTAAGGTCTTCGCTGATTGTGAATTCGCATCTATTCATGTCTTAACATTAACTTGTACATATAATGTATATGTAATATATGTGATTACATATAACGTATGTAATCTACTTGTGCAAATAATTCAATTTGCATTTGTTTTTGTTTTTTTTAAAGACTGACAAAAAAAAGTTACCTTTTTCTTTCTTTATTCTTTTTTTTAAAGTTGATTTTTTTTTCAATTTTTTTTTTTAATAAAATGTAAAAAATAAGAAATAAAATAAAATAATTCTTACTGTGCCCAACCTTCTGAATGGTAGCGTATTATACATATTAGTGAATTCACAAGCGTATTTGTCTAAAGCAATAAATTATTGCTTGATACATTGAATATTATTTCCCTTAAAACAAATCACAGCTATTTGTCTCTATTTGCATCTTTGCACTGACTTTATGTAATCGACTTGTGCGTATTTAACTCAATTTTGGTTTCCACAGTGCAATTGTGTTTTGTTTTTGTAATAATTATTTTTTTTAACAAAGACTGTTATTTATTTTTTTTTTTTACTATTTTGATCAAACCAATGCAGCCTTCCTGAGCATCAGACTTCTTTTAAAAATGAAATCTTTGTTTCTGCACCCAATCTTCTGAGTGGTACTAAATCATACATAGTGAATGTATGAAGCAATAAATTATTGATTGATTAATTGAATATTTCCCTTAAAACATATCTCGGCAAGAATTTGTCTATTCGCATCTTTCTGATTTTCTATTTAATCTACTTGTCCTAATACTAAATTCCCCCCCCAAAAAATAGACTATGGTATTGTGCCTTAGTGCATTTTTGTATCTAAAACGTAAAACACTGCAGGATAAAAAGCGGCACATCTTACCCCAATTACACAAGAAGTTGGAAAAACTGTGACTGTTCGAAGCAGAAAAAGAAAACAAATAAATAGCTGCCAAACATTGAAGCACCATGTCAACGTATGACAGCCCAAACAATGCCTAACCCAGTGAGGGAGGGCAGAGACAGCTGAAAATACAGGCTAAACATCCACACTTGCCTCTGTCATGCTGTGGGCAAGGGCATGACCCAGACTGACAAAAATGCTGCGTTTCTGCATAATAGTTCTGCATAATAGCCTTGAGATCAAGGGCATGTTACATTAACATCTCTTCCATATTGTAATTTATACAATATTTAGTTTCAGTCCTCTATTCTGATTGGCCAAGATGCATTCAAAGACTGATAAAATTAAGTATAGCAGCACTGGGAGATTTCAAGCTTTAGATCATTCCACTTGTCTGTGTTTGTGACAATACATGAGAGAATCTGAAAATAGTGTGGATGCAGTATACATTTCATTATCTCCAGTATACATTATTTTCACAGACCTCAAGTTTTAGATTAGTCTGAAAGCAGCAGCATTGAGGCAGAAAGAGTTAAAACATGTTGCCTGCTATGTTTTATTCTCATAAACTCAGCCGTTAGATTAAAGGATGATTACCTCATTCGCCAGGAGAGGGGCACCCACTCTCCAAGCCTTTGGGATGGGGAAACTGTAGGCTAAAAATACATTCTTCCCATACATGGAAAAACCTTTGAGGGGTTCACAGCAGAGTTTCTCAATTTTCTGAACTCAAACTGAGAAACACTGCCTAAGGTTTGCTATTGCACACGACAACTGGTTCTTATTGTGATGCAATAAAAATAAATAAACCTGAGGCTGAACCTGCAAGCCAAAAATACCAACAACCCTCCCTCTATCTGCGTTAAAAGCCTCTGTCTAACTTCAACATTTACCATTTCTGGACAGACGTAGGGCTGGGAGATTAATCGAAAAATAATCGAAATCGACATTCAGAACCTATAATCGTTAAAATTTTTCCAGGAAGATTATTTCAATTACTTTCCCTTTAAAAAACACAAGCGCTCCGTTACGTTATTCCGCCGACATGTCGATGGAGAGCTTAAACAGTATTTGTACAGTAAAAAGTATTTACAGGATATACAAGGGTAATTTTATTTAGAGGAGATACTGCTTATTTTCTACTTTTAATATGAAAAACATTGAAAATTATTTATTTTGTTTCCAATAGTGCAAGTTATTTATTTTCACAAATTTAAGAAAAATGTGACTTTTCGTTTTAAGCAATGCTTGCTTTAATTTCAGTTGTTCAACACTGATGTTCAATTAATAATCATAGAACGTAGATAGTGTGTTTCCTTCAATTATTTTAAAATCAAGTAATGCACCCTTCATCCAAAAATCTCTCGCTTGTAATATGTGAACATATTTACTGTACAAAACTTGTCAGTGAACTATGAGGGCAAAAAAAAAATTATTATATAAATATAATTAAATATAATTTTATTAATAAATAAAATAATCGTTCATTAATCGTAATCGGGTTAAAATGTTCAATTAATCGAGATTTTGATTCTAAGCCAAATTGCCCAGCCCTAGACAGACGTTTAAAAATCTATGACTTAAGGGAGGAAAAATTGTACAACAAGTACAAACAAGAGTAAGAATGTGGCGAGTTTTGCGCACGGACACAGGTGGTGCTGCGTGTCAACATTGGCAGCTAACAAATGGGTTAATATGCAACAGAAGTTCAGTGTTAGAAAACCGAATACAAAGTACATTTCTGCACAGCAGATGCCGAATGATGATCTCCATGTAGTTTTTACGGTCTGGTGTGGGAATGGTTCGGGAAGGAATATCCTGAGAGAACTAGACCCAGTATTAAAAGTACCACAGCAGGAGTGTAATGTGGTACAATACCTCAATAATTTAGAACTCTAAACAATTCAAATGGAAGCTAATCTTTTCCCCATTCTGCCAAAATCTCATATTTCACTTAATCAGATTGAGTTAAAGCCGAGTTTCCAAGACCAATATCACGTGAATCTGGAGAATACAATTAGGTTCAAGAACACACACACTTGCTTACTGCAACTATCTTGACCGAAAACTCAACACACCTAATTATCTGTCAAACATATTACATTTTTGCTTCATTTTGGGCTTTATTTAGCTCTGAATAAACAGTGTCAATCACTGAGGTTAAACATAGTCACTATGGGACATTAAAAGATTTTACATGAAAAATTATAAATATGGTTTGATGTAAAACCTCAATGACCAGGGAACGCCAAACTTACTGCCAAGAAAACGATGTCCAATAAATCAAAGCATAAAGACATTATTTTTTGCTAAGTTTTTCACCCATAAAAATTTGATTGTGCTTGAATGTACTGAGAGAGAAAGACCACATTTTTACGTCTGATCATAAACAGTGTTAATGGACAATGTGGCTATAAACTGAAATGTAAAATCTCAAAATTAAAAATGGTTTTAAAAATATTTTCCATGAAAAAAATACTAAGCCACATTAAAGAAGTTCACTTCCAGAACAATAATTTACAGATAATTTACTCCCCCTCTTGTCATCCAAGATGTTCATGCCTTTCTTTTTTTTGAAGCAAACATTTTAAGATTTCTCTCTATATAATGGATATCTATGGTGCCCCAAGTTTGGACTTTCAAAATGCAGTTTAAATGCAGCTTCAAAGGGCTCTAAACAATCCCAGCTGAGGAAGAAGGGTCTTATTCTAACAAAACGATTAATTACAATTTATATACTTTTTAACCTCAAATGCTCGTCTTGTCTAGCTCTGCGTGAACTCTGAGCATTCCAGGTCAATAAAATTAGGGGATTAGTGAAAAACTCCCATCTTATTTTTTTCCTCCAACTTCAAAATTGTCCTACATTGCTGCAGAAGTACCAACAGTGTTTACAAAGTGAACACACAAGGAAGGTCAAACACCATTTACAAAAAAAGTTAAAACAGTGATGTAGGGCGATTTTGAAGTTGGATGAGAAAATGAGATGGGAGTTTTTCGACCTACCCTAACGGTCTTGAACCGGAATACAAAGAGTTGACGCAGAGCTAGACAAGACGAGCGTTTAAGATTTAAAAGTATATAAATTGTACTTTTTTTTTTTTAAATTAACCAATTGTTTCGCTAGATAAGATCATTCTTCCTCAGCTGAGATTGTGTAGAAGCTGCATTTAAACTGCATTTTAAAAGTTGAAACTCACATTTACCATAGAAGTCCACTATATGGAGAACATTCCTGAAATGTTTTCCTCAAAAAAACAAAGGAAGTGAACTTCTCAAACTCTCTTCAAGTGCCAAAATACAATCTGTAATTCATAAAGAAAGTTTCTAAGATAAAAGGTGCTAGACTTTTCAAGCAGTTTTGCGAACTTCCGCAATTTTGCAACTTTAACCACAACTTTAACCACACGACATCTCTAAACATAGCACACTGTCTTCATAGCAAACTTCAAATGTTAAAGTAACATTTTCAGTTTCAGTTGATTCTGATATCATCCTTTAGCATGCAGGCAGTGTTTATGACAACTCAGGATTGAAACTAAGTTTAGTTTCATGGCTGTTGCTTTGGTACATTAAGCATAGTTAAGCTGTTTTCTTCATAATGCTTCACACCAAAATACAGGCCATGGCTTACAGTTTCATTCTTTTGGCTGTAGATATTGTTTATTACAAGTACTATTTGAAAGAAATCTGGTTCTCCTTAGTGATTTCTTGGAACCACATTAGCTGTTTTTCCACTTTAAAGTATTTTCAAATGTCCAATGGGGAGATAATGGGTAAACAAATAAAATCTCAGTGACATTATCAGGGAAAGTCCATTATGGATCCCTGAGGCACTACAAAAACTTTCAAGATATCCAGGCTGTTTAGACTCCTTGTAGGGAAAACCGATGGTACGAAATTTGGTTTAAGCCTACGCTTATATCCATCACCACCCGTAAGCTCTTTCAGTAGCTGTGGTTATCGTATCAGTATTTTATTTTAGCATTTCACCATTTCATGTCATAATGGTGCCCCCCATAGTCCAAAATCTGTATAAAATTATGTGGATTTTTTAAAATAATGAAAATCTTTCATGGGTTTTCTACTACATATTGCATTAAGAAACATTTATATTAAATTAAGCCATACAAGTCTTAATACCCGGGTTTTTCTTTAATATTGAAATACAGTTTAGATATTAAAGAAACAGAGATATTCTGTTTTTTTTTTTAAATACACCTAAATTTATAAATTATGTAATTACTCCAATTTATCATAAAAAATGTAATCAATCAATTCTGCTAATCTTAAGAGAGACAAATATCAGCTGATTGATGGGCTATCACTTGTGACTGGTTACAGGACTCTATGGGAAACAAGTAGTAGACTAAACTATGATGATTACCGCCCTAATTGTGTCATGAAAAGAACACCCATAAGAGATTTAGTAAACCTCAAAAAGCCATAACTGGTCCAAAAGAAACGCCTAAAAAGCAAGCGGTTAAACACATGCCAGTCAGTTTATATTCTCAGTGAATCTGTTGTCAATTATTGGCTTATCCGTTCAATAACTGACTGCATGCAAAGCAATTCAGTTTCGAAGAACATCCGCAAATAATAAGTCAGTATATGGAGCAAATATAACAACTTCCAAATGAACTGAACTATTTGTCCATTTGTACAATGATTTGGGCATTTCCATAAAAGCACAAAAAGCAAAATTAAAGTGTTGCATGTCTAATCAGGGAAAGTAATTACACTACAGATGTGTGTGTTTTTTTCAACGGCGAATAATCAAATTTGGTTATAATGGGAAAAGTCACGACTTGAACGGAAAGCATAAAAATGTGTTTTCAACTCAAGGGATTTCATTCATTTCTGATTTGTGACAACAACAGTTTGAACTGAGAGGCTGCATGTTGTCCTTGGCCTAATGGTGTTTGAGCGTGATCGAATTTGCAAGGCAGTTAGCGCTCTGACATCGAGGTTATGTTATGCATTTCACCCAAGAGGTTTCATTTTAGCAGAGAAGTGACATGACAAATTTCTGCTGGTAGCTTTAGCTATTTTGCATTCAAGAAAGATCACTAAAGTCACATCGCATAAACAACCGGAATAAACGCAGAATAAAACTGCAAAATCATTTGTGGGGGGTTCACTGTATTAAGTAAGAAATGTGTACATTTTGCCTGACCTGTCACCTATATTTTTCTCACTGGACACTGTCGATAAAAAGTGCATTGAACTCTATGTCATAGATATAGATAGATAATATTTGTACGGTAAAATAAGCGTAGTGCTGTTTTGTACTATGGAATCAGGCATTTTGTTTGAGACTGGCCAAGTAAAGTCTCAGGTTAAAAGATCTTTAAAGGATAGTGAAAATGAATAAATAAATGAATAAACTACTCACTCACCCATATGTTGTTCCAAAACTGTATGACTTTTTTTCTTGAAAGTAATTCCAGTGAGTACAACATGTTATTTATTTTCAACCCTACTGACTTACAATAACAATAAAATACAACCTATCTCATGACTAAAATGTACCTGTGGGAACTTTTCCACAAGATGTGAAATACATACCGCCATGTATGTTTTGTGTTTCGACATTTAATGTAAATTGTCCACTGAGTGGCGCTAAAATAGTGTTTTTTTCTCAGAAACAGATGAACGTACATGTGGTTCCTTTTATGTGCCGTTGATTTGTAGTTCTAACTTAAAATGTCCGTTGAGTGGCGCTATAAATCTAATGCTCTGAGACGTTTTAAAATAACATAGCATCTGCACTACACCTAAACCTACCCGATAGCATGAACAAAAGCGAATGTGACGTAAAAACGCAAATCGCAACCATGCCGTTTTACCTGTTTTTCGATCTATAAGATGAGTCATGTTTTCCACAGGATTCACACCCAAGGATTCGACATCCTAAGTCCACAAGCTGCAGAGAAAACTTGTTACGTCTGGAAAGCGAAACATATGGAGCTGCAATCATAACTGTGTATGAAAACGAATACATGCGCTCACTGATTTACCACCTGCAGTGTTCATTTCTGTTTTAAACTGCAGTGATATGTATTTATTGGTACATATTCCTCGTCTTGCGAAAAAGTTCCCACAGGTACGTTTTCGTCATGAGATCAGGTAGAGGAAATATCTTCTCTGTAGATGAAAGAAAATCATACAGGTTTAAAATGACATTTGGGTGAGTAAATAACAGCAATTTTTATTTTTGGGGGGGAACTACACTTTAAGCTCTTGCCAATCTCTTGGTGAGTGCAGTGGCACCAGAACTATTTTTCAGCAACATGCCCTCTTATCAAGCTGAAATAAAACCTGTTATGCAGGGAGTAAAATTATGGCAAACAAAATCAGGCATCCTGTCAGTGAATTAGACTACCTCTCTCTGACATGCCAGCGAACTGCTCCGGCAAAAGGTGAGAAGCTGTCAACTGCGAATCTGCACTGGGCATCCAGAAGGCCGTCACTTTGTATATGGAGACAAGTGCAAATTGGCTGCCCTGCAGGCCCAGCGTGTCAATCTAGAGGCTGCTGAGATCAGTTCACCATCACCGTTGTCCTTCACCCATCTGTCTCAGCTCTAAGCTAAGGCTTGCTTAGCAATGGGGAATTTTCGAAAACATTAATCACAACACTGACAAAGAGAGTACATTTCACCAGTTACACAACGACCTTGCTGACTGATAGTGTAAAAGCCATAAAACTGCCCACTAAGGTACATAATCATGCAAAGCATTCATTTGCTGATAACTATTTAAATGAACATTCCGGGTTCAATACAAGTTGAGCTCAATAGACAGCATCTGTGGTGTAATGTAGATTATAACTAAAAGTAACTAAAAGCCAGTCAACAAGTCAGGAGACACCATTTGTAGCCAACATTGGTTTCAGCACAGTCATAAAACTTAAATTATAACATGACAGCACAACTGAATTGTTTCTATAACCTAGAGTAAAATTACTTGCGATTTCATTGTCATGAGGACTGGTAAAGCCTGTAAACCCAGTAACACTGGCACAGCTTTAATGCAAGGTTCCCAAGAGGGGAGGTGAAGAAACTTGATGAATAGGTGGTTTGTCTTGAATCAGCAGATGAACATAAACTTGTCTCCTTTGCTGACAATGAAAACCATACAGAAATAAAGGCCAGACACAATTAAAGTCAAAAGTTTACATATACCTTGCAGATTCTGCTAAATGTTATTTTACCAAAATAAGAGGGATCATACAAAATGCATGTTATTTTTCACTTCGAACTGACCTGAGTAAGATATTTCACATTAAAGACATTTACATATAGTCCACAATGACCCCTTTCAAGAGTTTACATACACTTGTTTCTTAATACTGTGTTATCTGAATAATCCACAGCTGTGTTTTGTTTGTTTAGTGATAGTTGTTCATGAGTCCCTTGTTTGTCCTGAATAGTTAAACTGCCCGCTGTTCTTCAAGATAGTCCTTCAGGTCCCACAGATTCTTTGGTTTTTCAGCAATTGTGTATTTGTACCCTTTACAACAATGATTGTATGATTTTGAGATCCACCTTTTTACACTTGAGGATAACCAAGGGACTCATATGCAACTATTACAGAAGGTTCAAATGCTGACTGATGCTTCAGAAGGAAAAAAAAAAAACTTTTGAACAAAATGAAGATATGTACACTTTTCTTATTTTTCCTAAACATCATATTTCATTTAGCACTGCACTTCAGAGGCTACAGAAGATGTTTACATGTTTCCCAGAAAAAATAAAGACAAAATAAGTTCAATTTACCTTGATCTTCAAATTCAAAAAGTTGTCATCCCCTGGCTCTTAATACATTGTGTTTCCTTTTGCAGCATCAGTGAGTGTTTGAACCTTTCTGTAATAGTTGCATATGAGTCCCTCAGTTGTCCTCAGTGTAAAAAGATGGTTCTCAAAATCATACAGCCATTGTTGGAGAAGGGTTCAAATGCACAAAAATGCTGGAGAAAAAAAAAATATTGAATTTGTAGGAACTGGAGGATTTTTCTGAAGAACAGCAGGCAGTTTAACTGTTCAGGACAAACAAGGGACTCATAAACAACTATCACTAAACAAAAAAACAATCAATTGTATGTAAACAGGGTCATTTTTATATATTCAGCTATTATTTTCTCTTGTGGACTATTAACATTTAGCAAATTCTGCAAGGTGTATGTAAACTTTTGACTTAAACTGTACCTCTGTTAATGAACTGGCTAACTCCAGATACTGTTGCCATTTACTTCCATTGTAAGTGCCTTAGTCCAAGTACCATTTTGTCTTTTTCTCTTTTTTGAATAAGAGAAAGAATGAATATTATTTCTAACAAATCAACATTACACAAAAAATGCTGTGGACTGACCTTAACTTGCAAATTTGTTTGAACACAGAAAACAAAGCTCCCTCCCCCATCAAGTCTTTTAAATTCAAAAGCATGAACGACTTATTTTCTTTGTCTCAGCTTGTGTCCTTCACTGATCTGGACCAGGTGGGCTGACTCACAGCACAGATGTTCACCTTTCATTAAAAGGTATGTAAATTAGCTAAACGGAACAGGTATGAGGGACAGTCAGAGCGAGCCCTCAGGCACTGTCAGGGTAAAAAACAGAGACAGAGAGCAGCAAGACCGAGCCAAGTACTTTATTGGTCGGTCTGTAATAGTAATGAAGATGCATGCGGAGCACTCGTGGAAGCCACAGACCTGGCAGAGGCTCAGGATGTGCCTGCAAATAATTAGATAAGCAGTGAACCTCTGCCGGATGCAACACCTCCCTAAAAGCAAAGCTGGCGTGGCCTCGAACAAGATATCCAAATGAGAGCCTGCTCATTTAAATCAGACATGGAAGCAGGTCTAACCAAGTCAGACTAATTTACAAAGTCAAAACATCCATTCATTAGTAAAAAGACATGCAGGGCATGTTCAAATGTAGTTAAAATAAAACTACAGTCTTCAAGTCAGCATGAAATAATAACTCACCTGATTTTCTATAAATGCATGCTATTAATCTGATTGTGAACAATATCTCCATACATATGTTTCTTCCTTCCTCTTTTTTCATAATAGTATAACTCAATTTTCTGTTGGAAGACTTAATCCTCAGAAACCCCACCACTCTCTTGCAATCGACTGCAAGCGCACATTTAGATTTAAAGAGACAGTTCACCTAAAAATGAAAAGCTGTCATCATTTCCTCACATTAATTTTGTCCGAAACCAGATTTACTTTTTTCTAAAGTGAGGTAATGACTGCTGACTTTTAATTTCTGGGTGAACTATCCCTTTAAGACTGTATGTTGGATGGGCTAATTTTCATTTTTGGGTGAACTAACCCCTTTAAAGCCCTTTTTGCACCGGGAAGGCATGGCACGATTGGAGGTTCGCAATCGATTTTAGCAAAAAGTCAGTGACTGGCTTTTTTGTTTTTGTTTTGTAAACTCTAAAACAAATAGTTCAATCCAAAAGTATTGTTTAGTGTAAAACATGTTGAAAATTAGCCAATAGGCAGTCAACTCATTAAATGGTAAGCTATTTTCTCTAAAAAGCTGTTTATTCAGCATAGTGAAGCCTCTCCTCTATTGACATCCATTCGAAGAAAATGGCCTCTGGTCTCGTTCCCCAAACTGGGAGCATTAGCTTCAGCCATTACGCTTTTTTGGCTAAAGGTGGCAGGCTTGCCTTCAATTGGCTTTGGTTTTTCCTTCTTGTAGTACGTTTGATCTCGCGAGTCTCTGTGAGATCACGAGTCACTGTGAAATCGTTCCTACAATCAACAAGTGTGTGGTCTCGCGGTCTAGTCGAATCATCTAGTGTGCACGTTCAGAGGATTGTGTCTTTATGTCTGTGGTCTCCCATGGTTTTAAAATCAGTTAAGATTTGAAAAATCATCAAATTAGTTGCTTAGTGTACAAATTTTAAGAGTCGTGTCGTTTATTCCAGCATTTAGTCTGATTGAAATCCAACTGCATTTAAATGCACTTAGATGGCTGCCATGGTTAAAATGAAATAATTATAACAGTTAAATTACCCCCGAGAGTCTAGAGAATTTATAGGAGGGGGGAAAAAAAAAAAACTCAAAAAGTTTTTATCTTCAGTCTTTGAAATGACAAGGCTAAAATTCTCTGAGGAGTCTGTGGTTGCATATGCATGAAAGGTAACATTAGGCTGAAAGACAAGGGACCGCAGTCAGCAGTTTCTGAGCACCGTCTGCCCTCCACTGCATGTTAATTAGCATGTAATTGATGCTTCTGAGCTTTACAAAGCCACGAGAATGATTACACTGTTGCATTCTCGATTTAGTTTGAAATGTGGTTCAGAAACATTTTTGACTAAATTGTATGGATTAAATTATACATTGTGGCATCAATAAAGGCAATTTAGTTCAAGCATCACATCAGCTATACAGTGTGTCAAAGCAGGCACATGATCGCTCTGAAAAATGGAAAGCCATTTTCGATAAATGCTTTCAATCAGGCTACAAGAGCCATGTACAAGCTGACAAACCTCCACCGCTGCAGTTGATTTCTGTCAGTCAGAGTGGATGGCGAGTTCCTGTGGCTCAATCTGGTTTCTGGCGACTCTTGTGCTCTTCTGCTACATGCCCTGTAGGCCAAAATAAAGCTGTGGAGCAAATAAAGTGAATAACGGCTGGCAGTTACAATGTTAAACAGACCAAACATCTGGTGAGAATAATCTACCAGCTCACCAGTCACGTATGTACTTACTTATCGCACTGATGAAGTTTTTCCAACGTCTGTTTTTTTTAGCAAAATATCACAATGCCTACTCCCTTATATTGTGCATCAATTGTTACCAGATCAGTGAAACATTGAATATCTTAACAGAATAGTTCACCCAAAAATGAGAAAGCAAGAGGTATTCTAGCCAGTTAAAAATGTCTTAAAGGGTTAGCTTATGTAAAAATGAAAATTAGCCCATTATTTGCTTACCCTCAAGGCAACCTAAGTGTATATGACTTCCTTCTTTCAGACAAATGCAATCGGAGTTCTATTAAAAAAAATGTTCTTAATTCGAGCTTTATAATGCAATGGGCGGGTGTTTCTCTTCATCAGTCCAAAACAAGTTCAATACAGAGCATCCATCCATAAAAAAAGTGCCCCACGTGGCTCAGGGGGTGAATAAAGTTGATGCATTTTTGTAAAAAAAAAAATCCATATTTAAAATGCAATAAATCACTTTTCTCTAGCTTGCACTCACTCTTGTACACGAAAGCAGCTCTGGGCGGATTTTCATTTTTGGGTAAACTACACTTTAAATGATGAACTGGAGCTGAGTTACTTGTGGATTATTGTGATGTTTATCAGCTCTTTGAACTCTCATTCTGACGGCACCCATTCACTACAGAGGATCCACTGGTGAGCAAATGATGTAATGCTATATTCTCCAAATCTGTTCCAATAAAGAAACAAACTCATCTACATCTTGGATAGCCTGAGGGTGAGTATTGTTGGGTGAACCATTCCTTTGAGTCACAAGGACAGTATCGCTTTTCGTGATGGGAAATAAAGAGTTTCTTACTTTAGGGATGTGTAGCGAAGTACGTTTTGAGTGCAAGGTGTGCTTGTAGCTTCCCATGGCATGAAAGTAGCTTTTAATCAGCAGCATTGTAAAGTCTTTCACTGATATGATGATACATCACTGGAGGCTATTCAAAAACCGAGCTTATTAAAATTATATGGCTGCAGTTTGATTGGTCTCTTGGTCTCTCTGAGATGCCGAGGCGGCAAACAGCCTGAAAGCGCTTGGCTAAGAAATCCTCATCTTCAACACGTTCATGCCCTCTGGCAATATTCACAGTGTTTTCCCATTAGTGTATACATCTCGATACATGAAGAACCGGGCCCTTACATATCGTCTAAACAACTCTGACTGCTCTGCGCTCATAGACGGGATCTTTGTTTAATCTATGTGGGAAGCATGCTACGATATTTCAAACACCAGCTGACAGAGCAGATGTGTCAGCCGTAGACACAAAGCGGATGTTCATTCTTGGGATACGCTACTGGTTTTCATGAACAGTGACTGTCAGGAAAGAAAGCAAAACAAAAACAATATTCTACAGAATTACCATTCAAAATGACTACAAATATACAATCTATACTACTCTGTTAAAAAAAAAATAAAAGAAAAATACTTAGCATTCTACAAGTAAATGTAGGTATCTCAAGATAATGGGCCATTTAAAAGATAAATAAATATTGTATTGCTAAATCTACTATAAAACAAAGAGAACAAATTAAAAGGATAGTTCACCAAAAAATGAAAATTCTGTCATTAGTTACTAACCCATAAGACTTTCGTTTATCTTACAAATATTCAGAAGGTATTTTTGATGTAATCAGAGAGCTTTCTGACCCTGCATAGACAGCAACACAACTGACATGATCAAGGCTAGAAAGGTAATATGAAAGCTCTCAGATTTCATCAAAAATATCAGTAAGATGAACGAAGGTCTTATGGGTTAGTGACTAATGACAGAAATTTCATTTTTGGGTGAAAGTCCTCACTATAATACAGGAAAACTGGATTTAATGATTAGCTGGCTATTTTACAGCAGAGAATATAAAAAGTGGTTTACTTTTTTACCTTCATCTAAGCTAAGTCATGCACAAATACATAATTACCAATCTATTGCTCTCTCTTAAATTAAATGCTCTCTGAAGATAAATATCAATTTAAAAACTGAAGCAAAAAACAAACAAACTGGCCAACAAATATTTAACATCAACCAAAATGAATTAAATACTTAACGTACACTAAAATATTTCACAGATATCAATAACCAACACAGTGTAGATATGCTGTCAAACCAAAAATCTTTCGGACACCAGATTTAATGTTT
This sequence comes from Garra rufa, assembly GCF_049309525.1. Lineage (NCBI taxonomy): Eukaryota > Metazoa > Chordata > Actinopteri > Cypriniformes > Cyprinidae > Garra > Garra rufa. Next base: position 25,844,854 of record NC_133362.1, on the reverse strand, counting down.
GATATTTTTTTACTAGTGGGTGCAAGACATTATAGCTAATTTATGTAAGTGAGAATGGCACAATAAAGAAAACTGACATTTTATAGTCAAATTCTTCACAATGCGGACTAGTAAAATTTATAAAAATGTGGGACCATTTTTTTGTTACATACCTTTCTATCAAAATTATCTGACATTATCAAGATGAATTTGTTCTGACAGTTTAACTCTTTAGCTCATGGTCATATTTTATCACCATTTTCTAAACTACAGCAAATAAACTTTGATAATGTGAGAAATGTTGAGGATGTCTGAATACATTTTGGTTTGACTGTATTGTAAGTCCTTAATGAAACTGAATAACAGGTCTCTAAACGACTCTCTAAAAGACATGATTAACACCACAAAATCAGGAATCTTTTCGCTGATATTAAATTGAATAATTAACTACATTTTTTCTGTTAATTTTTCACGGTTTCTTTGAAGTCCTCACGTTCTAGAGAGAGCTGCCTTTAGGCTTGAACACTGGGAACAATGAGACACACTTGACTGCATTTGATATTCATCTCTATTTCAAAGGATTGAGGAGGATTATGTTGCTCTTGTGGCGAAATCTTCTAAATAGCCACGGTCAATTATATCTTGATCTTAAAATAGATCCTCACATTAGACTGTTACTGTATTTTTCAATCATTTGAGAATGCACTCGGCACATAAGATCCACCTGGCACCACAGGACAAACATCCTTAGTTCAGGAAAAAATAAGGCTGAACTCTTGTGCTGATCTAAGAAAATCACAAATTACATAGCCCTATGCCTTCAGAGAATACAGATATTGCCTTTATAGGCTCCATACTCTCCATACAAAGATTGCCTGGTGGGAAACGAAGCTTAAAAACAAGTCTAAACTACTTTCACAACAGATATCTCCAAAAACTTGAGCCAGTAACCTCTTATCAACAACGAGCACTCAGTTTTTGTTTTGTCTTGGAGATGATGGAGCAGAAGAGTGATAAAACTGTAGTTGATACAGAGAGAGATGTGGGTTATCACGACACAAGAATGTTCAGTTCGCCAACAGTACTAAAAGCAAAAAGATGAAGGGCAATCATTTATGTGAAGCAATAGTTGAAGCATAATGTGTCCAAGGAATTTTTTTTTAATCAGACTTTAAGTTAAAATACACATGAATATTAAAGGGAAAGTGCGTATCTTCAATCTAAACAAAAAAGGTACAAAAGCTTTCACTCGGATGGTACCTTTTGAAAAGATACAAATCTATATTTAGGTACTAACATGTACACTTTAGGTACAATTATGTAGCTTTAAGGTACTTACATGCCCCCTTTAGGGGTAAATAAGGTACAAAACTTTACCGTTCAAAAGGGTACTGCCCCAGTGACAGCTTTTGTACCTTTTTTCTAACAATGCATTTTTTGTTTTACAAAGTTGATAAGCAGGGCAGAGGAATTTTTTTTAATTGAAAACTCTAGGAATGCATTTTTTTCCCATGTTTACTGCCTAGTTTTGCCTAGTGCTGCGTTTTAAAACACTGTCATGTGCAAGGCACTGTAAATGACAAAAGTGCAATGGTCAAACGCACTCAACTAAAAAAAAAGCTAACAAAAAGCTAAAGTCAAATTACAAAGATCCCTATAGCAAGTGAAAACACTCTCTCTTTATGGTGCCAAATCCTTTATGGATCAACATAAAGGCAGCTGACTGTGTTAATCATAAAAGATAACATCACAGAATGATGTCACAGAGTTGCCACAAGGGGAATATCCAGTATCTAAAGCCTGTTGAAGAATGAATGACCCTCAACATCAAAAGCTCATTTCAACTCATTTGCATTGCACGCATATACGTCTCGCAGTGGCTCATACATATTTCACAGAGACATGAGAGACTGATGACTAAAGTAAATGTGAAAAACACAGAAAGACGACTACTCTGCAGAGGATAATCGATTTTCTCTAATCACACATTCAGCTGGAGATACATTTCCCCTTTGGGTAAACAGGCTTGCCGTTCTTCACCTCTACATGTAATATTTACAGAGCCTTTGGTAGTCAAGGTGTCCAAAGATGCAAGTTCCATGTTTTTAACTCAATTTCCTTACGCTAGTGCATATTTCATTCTATCTTTTTATGGATTTTGCCATTCATGTTTCACTTCCTCCTGTCGTTGCCTTCTGGCTTGCGTCCAATGTGCTGACAAGCCTTTGGGTGAGTCTGAGTTGGAACCCAAATAGTCCTTCCTCTTCTACTGTTCGCTTAATCATCATCTAAAAACAACCGGGATATGCTGTTTAATGAGAACATGCACTGTTCCTTTAGTTTACAAGGCTAGAATCAAGCACAAATGGATAAAAAAACTACTCTAAGGAGAGAGATTATAGAAATTGTCTCTGACAATGCGGCTACAGACTGAAGTGGTAAGCAGGGATGTATTAATTTTTTTTCATCTCTCACTCCCTAACTGAACAGGCAGTTGTGGGAGAATTGAAAGGGATTTCTGCAAATCCCCACAGAGACCTTTATCTTAACAAATATTACAGAAAAATCATCTCTAGTGCCAAAGACCTCAGTAAAAATGTTGAATCCTTGGACAAGACAATTCTTCAAAGGTAATCACTGCATGTCAAGAGTTATTACTTCAACAATTGTGGAAAAAACTTCTGTAATGCAGTAAAATATCACATTTGATTTACAAAGGATTTGAATATAATAGTTTCATTTGAAAATCTTAGAGTTACAGTACAGTATAACTCAACTGGACACAATTCTATTTCTGCTAAATAACAAATAAAACATTAAAACAGCAATTTTAACCTTTGCAAAATAACAACCAATGCCGCTCTGACACGACATGTTCTCACACAGTGAAAAACACATTGCGGAGCAAAGACAAGAGTGAAAGACAGGTTACTTCTGATATGGAACAAGGTCTCTGCTTTAAAATGGTAATTTAAGAAATTCAAACTTTAAACTGGCTCTTTAATGTGTTGTGACAGATCATTGCATTGCCTTATTAGATCAATCGACACTCAAACCAATCGTCTTTTCTTCTTTACTTAAAGCACGGAAAAACAGCCTGATTTAAGACTAGAAACAAATACATAACTTCAAGTTTCTGCATTAACTACAGATTTCATTCGAAACATAGCCCATCTTCTTCATTCATTAGAAAATGATAAAACTAGCTCTGCTCATGACAAAAGGCCAAAACTATTTTTTTCATGACTAAAGCCTTGCCTGTTCACTCTCACCGTTTCAGTTAAAGCCCTTGTCAGCATCTGGTGAAAACAGAGTGAACTGAGAAAGAGGAATTCCATGGTCATAAACCTTGACCAACGACCTCTGACCACTGCAGTCATTCAGTTATCCATTGTATCCAAAGTTGCAGCACTAGAGAGAGGGATCTCTTTTGTGGTAAAGTGCCTTTAAAATTCTTTATGGATACATATAACCATGTTCCTGTCAAAGGTCAGGTTGTAAAAAACCAAAACCATATGATTTGTCTGCTCATATCAAAGGTAGAAACATTAGGAAGTACTCTAACGCAGTCAGTTTGTAACTAGTTCACGGCTCTGTTTAAAACATAAGGCACTGATTCAATCTCAGGAATTAAACTCTGCTGAATCAACAAGATGACAAAACATAATCTCGTGAAATCCGGTTGCCAACTTAAAAGAAGCCAAAAAAATATTGAGGTCTTTTGAAGCTCAGCTGGTAGATAAGAGGAAGCAAAACATCCTATGGCAAAGAGCTACAAAAGCATTATATTTTCAAGGCAAGATATTTTTCGCAGACAGCATCTCAGGGAAGATATAGAAGCCTTCAAATATTGCCCTTCAAATTTAAAACCCAATTCACCCTCTGGTGAATAAAACGTAACCTCATATATCAACGTCTAGGATGTTCTTCCACACAAAACTGACAGGGATACCAAAGTACTACATTTAGGCTCTTCGGCATTTGTTATATTTCACATCAATCTTCTGTTTTCCTCAAAAGTAGCAGTCAATTGAACACAAAGCCAAAGCCCAAAAGTGGGACTTTGATTTTACCAACGCTAAAAATGCCAATGCCCAGATTCTCAACCTTTATTAATTTACACACTCTTAAAAATAAAGGTGCTTTAAAAGGAACCATTTTTGGTTTCACAAAGAACCATTCAGTTCATTCTCTTTCTTACCTTTTTATAATCTGAAGAACCTTCTTTCACCACAAAGAAAGGTTCTTCTCCTCTTGTTAAAGGTTTTTTATGAAGCCATTTAAACAAAAAAGTTTCTTCTATGGCATCGTGAAGCACCTTTGTTTTTAAGAGTGCACTCTGTTTAATATTTTTTGATTAAATTAAATAGTGTGATATCATACGAAGGGTGTGCACTTACGTCATGATTTGGTCAGTTACCCGGATGTGCAGTCATATTGGAGATACTCAGATGTAATCAACAGCATGGACTGCACAGTTAATGTTCAGCTGAATATGTTGTTTTACTAATTTGTGTCTAAACCGTGGAAAAATGTGTGGAAGCTGCTTAATCATATAGAGGAGGACTTAGTAACCAGAAGAAGGGCACATGTTAATATGTGGTAAAGATACGTACAAGCACTTTCAATTAAGATATTAGCCCAATATTTCACCTAACTGACTGGAAATGATAAGAACAAATATGAATGTTGTCAGAATTCTTGCCCTGGAAATCCTGGTTCAGTTTGACCACAAATGCCTTTTGTTCTTCAGACTTTTTTTTGCACTCTTCTCCTTAATTTGTTATAACTATTGGCAGTCTAAATTACTCCAAATGTTGTTTCCCGGTCCAACCGACGAGCACAGCCGAAAACATGACAATAATTGGCCATTTTCAGCAGCAATAATCAGCAAAATATGCAAGTTTTGTTCGATTTACATTCAGTGCCTCTATAGATCAGTTTTATTTCGGCCACCGTTTTGTAAAATATTGCATCGGAAACTACTGAACAATCTTAACCTTCATCAGAAAATGAGAAATCCACAGTCTCCAAGCACTAAAAAAAAAAAAAAAAAAAAAAAAAAAAAAAAAAAAAACAAGATACTCTGCTTTTCTTTAATTTCTCGTTACAGTTTCATCTGTAGGACACTCATCAGACCCAAATGACTTATTTTCCTCGGGTATCAAAGGGAGAAACAAAGAAAAAAGGAAGACACACACAGCTTTGTGAGAGCTGACCGAATCTGTCATGCACTTTGGTTCATCCTGATGTTAACAAGCTTTGATTTGAACAAGTGACTGAAAGCAGTTCGGCCCCATCCCAACACCGCCACTGTAATCCTGCCAACAGGGGCAGAACAATCAGCATGTCAATAATTGTGTTGTGGAGCAGATATCAGATCAAACACATTTCTCGGTGGACATAAAAGCCCCCTGTTTTTCTATCCTGCCCGCATCCGAGGCCAGCCGCGGCTCCAAAAAACAATCCAATAGGGAAAATATTCAGAATCTGACCCTTGCATAACTAAGGTACTAGAATCCGTGATGAGCATCTGTGCAACCCTGGTACCATCGCGGGACTGCCCATCCACCCTCGCTGGTTGCAGAAACTCATTTCCTCGCTGAGATTCGATCTTTGACATCTGTTTAAAATCTATTGCGTAACTAGCAGTTCTAGCAGGAAAGGACAAGGCAAAGGTCAGGTCAATTTAACCTCTTCAATAAAATGAATTCATGGTGTAAAGCATGATATAAAGGAACACAAGCTGCAGCATCGATGTCTCATTCAATGTAGAGAGGAATTCAACATGAAGTGCCCTGAGCTAGATGAAGGACTGCTAACCAGCTGTTCAGCCACTTGCTTATGCTACACTACATGAAGCTTAAAAATTGGACCCACAAGCAGCCGTCGTTTTACATTATGAGGTTAAATGATAAAATGGCAATAAAACCGGTAGAGAAACTAGTTAAGCAGCAAAGTCTTTGAAGTCCAGTATATCGTAATTCCAGCCATGCATACAGAACACAGCGTTTCAGGAGAAAAATGACTTGTGAACAACAAACTGTGATCAATACTACACTACAAACAATTGCATTACATACATTCAGAATGCCATAAGGGAGCAATTCCCAAATGTGGCGCGGTCCATTCACCTCATTGTGCCTTGATCACAATATCAAATGCACTCACAATAGAAAATGAGTTGGCTGACTGCGTCTGATGGACAGCTATGGAAACAAAGCACGAAACACAACAAAACCTCAAGACAGTACGTGTCATTTATTATAAAGGGAAGTACACGAGCTGAATATTCGCCTGTGAGATAAGACATTTCAGCAAACTTCCTTCGAGACAGATGGTACGTTACTAAAAAGTGTGGTTTCATGGTACACCACCCTCACTCAAAACTGAGTGCAATATGTACAAACTGTCAAGTGATGATTAATGAGATACAGAAATCAAAAGTTACTGTAAACGCAAATGTGTTGTCTTTTTTGGAGGATTAAGGTCCTTTATACGACAGTCAGCTGTTACAACAGTGCTAATATACAGTACAGGTACAGTCCATATGCACTGGACCTTTCAGTGTTTGTATTATCCTATCACATAAAAACACACACTCTTAATTTTTAATGTGTAAATAAGCTATTAGCCCAATAAATAATTTGGGGTTTGCACTTATGTCATGGTTTGGTCAGGTACCCGAATACAAAGCCATACTGGAGATACTCAGATGTAATTAACAGCATAGACTGGACGGTTAATGTACTACTGAATACGTTGTTTTGCTAATGTATGCTTTCTAAACCACGGAACAAATGTGTGACAGCTGCTAAATCATATAGAGAAGGACTTAGTAAGCAGGAAAAGGCAAACTAAAATTAATAGGTGGTAGAGATACGCACAAGCAGTATTAATTAAGAAATTAGCCCAATATTTCACCTACCTGACTGCAAATGAGAAGAACAAACACAAATGTTGTCAAGATTCTTGCCCTGGAAATCCTGGTTCAGTTTCAACTACAAACACTTTCTTTCATCAGACAGTCTTTTGCACTCTTCTCCTTGATTTATTATAACATTTGGCAGTCTATAGTACTCCAAGGCCTGGTTTCACAGACAGGGCTTAGACTAAGCCAGGACTAGGCCATAGTTCAATTAGGACATTTAAGTAAATTCTATAAATGTGCTTAGAAAAAAACATTACTGGTGTGCATCCTGAGACAAAACAAAGGCACTGATATATTTTAAGATCAATCAGTGCAAGTTTCTTTCAGCTGAAACAGCTCACACTTACATTTTAGTCTAGGACTAGGCTTAAGCCCTGTCTGTGAAACCGGAGGCAAATGTTTTTTCTGGGCCGATTAGTACAGCCCAAAACATGACAATAATTGACCAATTTCAGTTGAAATAATCAGCAAAATATCCGAGTTTTGTTGCATTGTTTACATTCTGTGCCGCCAATATGGCCAACTGATGACGAGTCGTGAAAACACGATAGGGAGATAGAATAATAACACAGACTAAGTAGTAAAATTTCTATACTATACTGTTATTGAGCCGTTAATATAACTGGAAGCAACTGACCCCAGAAATCTTGTACATTCACGCTACTAACTGTATTGAATATCATGCTACTTCAGATATGCTTAAATGGCGACTAACTCTATAGATCTCATTATTCAGTAAATTTCAATAAAGATACAACTTTTTGATCATAAATGATTCGATGACTAGTAACACACACACACACACACACAAATATATACCATCTACTGGTAACGACGTAAACTGCAGAAAGCCTCACACTGACAGATTCTCAAATCTTTTAGTGAACGTAATTAAAAGATTCAAGTCACTGAGAAGAATCCTAGTCTCTTTCATGAATAAAATGTCAGACTAAATATCAGCCCTCAGATTTGCTAAACTAAATATAACTCATGTATTAATCGTTGCTTTAGCACTACATTGTAACATTCATCACTGAAACTGCTCGTGTTGTTTGTACAAGCAGTTAACGTCCCTCTCGCTCCGACGAAAATCGGCGTATCAAAGCTTTTAAAAACGACTTCGAAATAAACGCGGCTTTTAGAAACACAACGGGCTTTGAATTCAGTGAAAACAAACGCGGTTATTTGATAGTCTCTCAGTGAAATCACAGCACGGAGCGATAACACTATCTTTGTGAGTCCACTCAACAGACTTTGGCTATTTAAACGTTTGGGCTTCTCTCGCCGTGGCGACTGTTTTTCCTCATTCGTCCGTAAACGAAATATTTCGACACAAACACGCCGAATAACTTATAATAGCGGCGATCCAGCAACATGCAACATGAAGCGAAGAGAAAAACCTACCTTTCGACTCAGCGTTGTCCCCGAATAGAAATAATATGCTATGCCTAGAACCCAAAGCACAGCGAAACATAGTAATATCCTAGATTTCCTGCGCATTGCTGTGATTTTGGATGGGAGAATACAGTGGCTGACTCGGGGTTTGTGCCGTGAAAAGCCACTGACGTCCACGTTCTGCGTCTCGCTGTGGCTACAGCGCTCAACTAACACGAATTCACCAGCAGCAGCGGTTGGATAGAGGAAGAAGCAGGAAACAGCCAGCATCACCGGGTTAGAGGGGAAAGGGTAACCGACTTTAATCCAATCACGCTCCGCAGAGACGCGGACGGAGGAGGGGTGGGGGTGGAGACATCCATCGTTAGCCTGTACCTCAAGATGCGATGAGAAATCATTGTTTGGTTCATTCTGGATTTCTGACAAACACATTTTCTTATAGACTGAGTTATTGTCTTCACACGGAAATCATATGAAAATACGCTCACTTTACGCTAATATACACATTGTGTAATCTTATGTGAGTGCACACATACTGCACAATGTCTTTTCCCGGCTGTTCACTAATGACTAATTTATTAAATCTAGCAAATGGTTTTAATTTTTTAACTTAGTAAGTAATTAATCACCAGAAATGCATCTAATAAAACTGTGAATAGTTTAATGAATCTTGAAAAAGTTTATGTGTCAGCAGTGGTGCAGTGATGTATTCCAAGCCCTTATGACTGTATATTGTGCCTCATTTTCAAAAAAATGTAAAATGTTTTGTATATTTTAATTGTTTCAAAAAATGTGCAGGTTTATTAGTTAACTACAAATAAAACCAAACCTATAAAAATGCATTACTTAAAATGTGTTAAATGCAAAATAAAATAAATAATAAATACTAAAATAACTAAAACTGAAATCAAATTGAAAAACTATATAGACATATTAAAAAAACTAATATAATCACAAAGAATATTAAATATAATAAATAAATATATATAAATAATAAATACATGTTTAAAATATGATTTAAAAAAATAATAAACAGCATTGCTTCTGACTGCTGTCTTTGAATTACAAACAAAATTATCTGCAAATTTTCATTTTTGGGTGAACTATTATTTTAAATGAATGATTAAAAACACTAAAAGTGCAACATTAAATTCTCATTCTGATGGCACCCATATACTGCAGAGGATCCATAAGTGAGTAAGTGACACTAAATTTCTCTAAATCTGCTCCAATAAAGAAACAATCTCCTCTGATGGCTTGACGGTAAGTACAATTTTAGCAATTTTTCATTTTGGGGTGAACTATTTAAAAAATATATATATTTAAAAAGGTGCAACATTAAATTCTCATTCTGACGACACCCATTCACTGCAGAGGATCCATAGGTGAGCAAGTGATGCTAAATTTCTCTAAAACTCCTCCAGTGAAGAAACAATCTCATCTGATGGGTTGTGGGTGAGTACATTTTCAGCACATTTTTATTTTAGGGTGAACTATTACTTTAAAAAATGGTTTTAAAAAACTGCAACATCAAATTCTCATTCTGACGGCACCCATTCACTGCAGAGGATCCATAGGTGGACTATTAGTGACACTAAATTTCTCTAAATCTGCTCCAACAAAGAAACAATCTCGTCTGATGGCCTGAGGGTGAGTACATTTTCAGCAATTTTTCATTTTGGGGTGAACTATTTAAAAAGGTGAAACATTAAATTCTCATTCTGACGGCACCCATTCACTGCAGAGGATCCATAGATGAGCAAGTGATGCTACATTTCTCTAAAACTCCTCCAGTGAAGAAACAATCTCATCTGATGGGCTGTGGGTGAGTACTTTTTTTTTTAGCACATTTTCATTTTAGGGTGAACTATTACTTTAAAAAATGAAAAAAAAAAAAAAAAAAAAAGTGCAACTATACATTTATTATGACAGCACCCATTCACTGCAAAGAATCCATAGGTGAGCAAGTGATGCTAAATGTCTCTAAACCTGCTCCAGTGAAGAAACAATCTCATCTGATGGGTTGTGGGTGAGTACTTTTTTTTTAGCACATTTTCATTTTAGGGTGAACTATTACTTTAAAAAATGGAAAAAAAAAAAAAAAAGTGCAACTATACATTTATTATGACAGCACCCATTCACTGCAAAGAATCCATAGGTGAGCAAGTGATGCTAAATTTCTCTAAAACTCCTCCAGTGAAGAAACAATCTCATCTGATGGGTTGTGGGTGAGTACATTTTCAGCACATTTTTATTTTAGGGTGAACTATTACTTTAAAAAATGGTTTTAAAAAACTGCAACATCAAATTCTCATTCTGACAGCACCCATTCACTGCAGAGGATCCATAGGTGGACTATTAGTGACACTAAATTTCTCTAAATCTGCTCCAACAAAGAAACAATCTCGTCTGATGGCCTGAGGGTGAGTACATTTTCAGCAATTTTTCATTTTGGGGTGAACTATTTAAAAAGGTGAAACATTAAATTCTCATTCTGACGGCACCCATTCACTGCAGAGGATCCATAGATGAGCAAGTGATGCTACATTTCATCTGATGGGCTGTGGGTGAGTACTTTTTTTTTTAGCACATTTTCATTTTAGGGTGAACTATTACTTTAAAAAATGATAAAAAAAAGTGCAACTATACATTTATTATGACGGCACCCATTCACTGCAAAGAATCCATAGGTGAGCAAGTGATGCTAAATGTCTTTAAATCTGCTCCAGTGAAGTAACAATCTCATCTGATGGTCTGAGGGTCAGCTAATTGTCATTTTGGGGTGAACTATTACTTAAAAAAAGTATTCAAAAAAAGTGCAACATTAAATTCTGAATCTGACGGCACCCATTCACTGCAGAGGATCCATAGGTGAGTAAGTGATGCTACATTCTCTAAATCTGCTTCAGTGAAGAAACAAACTCATCTAATGGCCTGAGTATATTTTCAGCAATGTTTAATTTTGGGGTGAACTATTACTTTAAAAAATGATTTCAAAAAAGTGCAACATTAAATTCTCATTTGACGGCACCAATTGACTGCAAAAGGATCAATAGGTGAGTAAGTGATGCTAAATTTCTCTAATTCTGCTCAAATAAAAAAACAATCTCACCTAATGGGCTGAGGGTGAGTACATTTTCAGCTAATTTTCATTTTGGGGTGAACTATTGCTTTAAAAAAATATTTGGGTGAACTATTCCTCTAAGATTATGTTGATGTAACTAAATGTAAATCATTTTAAGATTTATTGGGTGCCCCTGGTTGAGAACCACTGCTCCAGAATCATTCCCACCTTTCACCCTTTAGTACTGTCCTGTGTATCAGCACCATTGCTCAGCTCAAGTGTGATGCTTAATAAAAGGTTCAGAAAATGATTTTTTTTTTCTACTAAAATGAAAGCAGTTTTACACTTCTCTGCTGAATGTCTGCTGGAATCTCAATGAGATTTAAATATTTGAAAGAGACCTTCAGAGATTTCAAGATGAGCCGCGCTGGTCCCTGCAATAGCTGTCTGATGACGGTCGACAGTGACATTCATTTATTTATCAAAATGGGTCCACTGGGTGTCTTTTAAAACCTGTGGAAAAAAGCCAACTAATGTATAGATAAAAATGCTTTAAATTATCAATAGCCTACTGTGATGAATAATGTAAGCTACAGTTAGCCAAACCCAGATTCTTCAGTTTTAATTAACTCATTAAAATTTGACCTAATATCCAAAATGTTTTTGAGCCATCTAATAATTTGAATAAAGGACGAGGCTGATTTAGAAACACTGCTTCACTTCCAAGGAAACACTTGAATGACCTACTTTTCATACGGTGACAAGCACTGCAGACTGGATCTTTATGTACACACAGCGCTGCAGTTAAAAATTTGGGCTGGCAAGTGACACCCCATTCAATCCCTTTTCAAACTTGAGCAAAGCACTTATCCTCAGATTGCTCCAGGACAGCTGTTGATGTTGTAAGTGTGCTGTAAATTGATTAGAATTGAATGGCTTTGAAATAACAAATAGACAGATGATTCAATCATGATGTGCCAAGAACACTCAAATATAATAACACAATAAGGTAAATGGTTTAGGTTATTTATTTATTTATTTACAAATGACACCAATATATAGGTTATATAAGAGTACAAAAAATTTAACTTGATGTCTGAAGGAATGTGCAAAATACACTACCAGTCAAAAGTTTCTGAACAGTAAGTTTTTAATGTTGTCTCTTCTGCTCACCAAGCCTGCATTTATTTGATCCAATAAAAAAGCAGTACTATTGTGAAATATTTTTACTATTTAAAGTAACTGCTTTCTATTTGAATATATTTTAAAATGTAATTTATTCCTGTGATCAAAGCTACATTTTCAGCATCATTACTCCAGTCTTCAGTGTCACATAATCCTTCAGAAATCATTCTAATATGCTGATTTGCTGTTCAAGAAACATCTTTTATTATTATTATCAATATTTAAAACAGTTGAGTACATTTTTTTCAAGATTCTTTGAATCCAAAGATCAGCATTTATCTGAAATAAAAAGCTTTTGTAACATTATACACTACACTATTTAAAAGCTTTGAGTCAGTATATATGTGTGTGTGTGTGTGTGTGTGTATATATATATATATATATATATATATATATATATATATATATACACACACACACACTTTTTTTATTTATTTAGCAAGGATGCTTTAAATTGATCAAAAGTGACGATAAAGACATTTTTAATTTTAGATAAATGCTGTTTTTCTGAACTTTCTATTAATCAAAGAAACCTGAAAAATTCTACTCAGCTGTTTTCAACATAATAAAAATAATAATAATTATAATTATAAATGTTTTTGAGCAGAAAATCAGAATATTAGAATGCTTTCTTAAGGATCATGTGACTGAAGAATGGAGTAATGATGCAAAAAATCCAGCTTTGAAATCACAGGAATAAAGTACATTTTAAATATATTAAATTAGAAAACAGTTATTTTAAATAGTAAAACTATTTTAAAATTTTACTGTTTTTGCTGTGCTTTGAATCAAACAGGCTTGGTGAGCAGAATACTTCTTTAAAAAAAAACATTAAAAATCTTTAACAATCAGAAACTTTTGACTGGTAGTGTATATCAAAAACATGAAATAACCTTTAGCTCTAAGGATGCCATTTAAATATCAAGATTTTCAAATGTCATATAGGAACGGCAACATCTAAAATGTCCCCAGACACCAAGTTATTCCTATTTCAATTTAAGCCATTTTCTGTATCACAATGAACTGAATTGCCATGATTTTACATGACCGGTGATCGGATATCCATCTCATCGCAATGTACTGCAAGTCTGTCAGTCTCACTTCATTATAGAAAAAAATACCTCAAATGACCAATACAGTATTCTGGCATTCTTCAGATTCTAGCAAAAACCAACACAAGCCTCAAGAATGTCATTAAACATCATTATTATTCTGTAACTGTGTGGCTGTGCTTGGCATCTAAAACTCTTTACTGTGAGAACATTTGGCTCGTAGCCTACAATTGGAGACTGCTTGTCATTTCCTATGGGATCCATATTTTGTAAAAGGGCTGTAATGCTTTATTGCTCCCCCACCCTTCTACTCTTTTCAGTCCCCCCGAATCAGTCATAAGGATTTCCTCTAGATTAGAAGATCCCTTGAGAAAGCTAGGAGAAATGAGAATGAAAGGTGAGGCTATGCTTAAACTGCCATATTTAGACAGGGAGTGTGATTATAATTCGGAACTACTGTTTTGTCATGTTAGTGGTGACAAAACTACGTTTTATTCTGTTATGAATATCCCTCTGCATAAACGCCCTGTGACAGATTTTCAGTGTACAGTTATGTCAAGATCAAAAACCAACAATAAACTGTTTTCTGTTTTGAGATAGAGCCAGGAGTGTATTATAAAAAACGTCCAGGGAGTTTATGGAAAATAAAGATCTCCTAGTGGCTATAAAAGGTCAACATGTTTTTATGAAAGCTCCATCTCCATAGGGAAATAACAGCATTCTCAAAATTGGCTGCTGTACTTTATAACAACATGAAGTCAATGACCACCCTTAACCTTGATTGAAAAAACAATAACATTCAAAAGCAATTTGATTCCAAAAGACAAGCCGTCATATTTATAACGGCGCACGTTTTCAAACATGTCAACACTGAGCGATTTAACCTCAGATATAAGGCCAGTTGACTGTTATGACAATAAGCGTACAGCCATGCGTGAAATATGGTCGAACGCAAGAAATAACATTGGAACTCCATAATAAACACACACTGACGCATGTTGCTATAACCTTTGATATATGTGTGATTCTAATTGTTATTCGAAATTTTAGACAGAAATCCATGCTCTGTGAGTGTGAACAGAATCATTTTCATCTTACACCAGTTATTTTTATGACCTATCTGTATATGTGTACTGTGAGCAAATATCTTTTTTCCCTCTACATTCAGTGGTTTGTTGAATCTAAGGCTCTACATTTGAGCATTCACCAGGGCTAATGAGGCGAATCTGTTTTTCAACAGACTTGGCCGTCATCCACTGGTCTGATCATCCCTGCCAGCTCTTGGGTGCCGGCTGGGATGCTTTCAGCCCCGCTCTACTCCTTTCCTTACGTGCAAGACCCCCTACAGACACTAATTCTAGGGTACCTGCTATTACCTGACTTTGCTGAACTCTGTTGGGGAAACTTCATGCAGGAATAGCTGCAGAGCTTCTGTGAATGTGATGAGGATGGTGCAACTCTTGATAACTAACGATACAAACCGGGTCCCCTAAAGCAGTGGTTCCCAACCATGTCATCTTTGTCTGACACACCCATTTCTGGTCTGGTGTGTTTAAGACGTGCAGTGTTGGATGTGCTCTAGCAAACATGGTTGGGAACCACTGCCCTATATGGAGCAGTGGTGA
Source organism: Garra rufa (assembly GCF_049309525.1). Lineage (NCBI taxonomy): Eukaryota > Metazoa > Chordata > Actinopteri > Cypriniformes > Cyprinidae > Garra > Garra rufa. Next base: position 25,829,623 of record NC_133362.1, on the reverse strand, counting down.
AACAGCTCCACCATCAGTTTATCCCCCAGACACACATCTACACATTCCACAGAGCACCACAAGTGCCACTTAGTCAAGAACTTAGTCTTAGTCAAGAACTTGTTCTTGGATTCCTCCACTCTAGGATACATTCTTAAAAATGCGACGTTGATGGTTCCATGAAGAACTTTGAACAATCATGGAACCCTTCAAATGCAGAAAAGGTTCTTTAGATTTTCAAAATGCTCTTCAAAATGGTTCTTTCAAGAATGTTCACTGAAAGGTATTTTGGGGAACCAAAAAATGGTTCCTCTATTGCATCACTGCAAAAACACCCTTTTGGAACATTTATTTTTAAAAGTGTGACTGACATGGTTGTGAGCAATACTAAAGCACAACTAATGATAAACTACCTGAGGGATTTCCTTTTTGAAAAGCCTCAAGTGCTTTAGCATGTGTAACAACAGTTTCTTGAAAATACCATTAGCCATCAGACATTTAAGAGCTACTGGGAATCTTTGTAATCATTGTAAAATATGACAATTCCAAGTAGGGTGACCACTAGTCCTGAAATTGGGAGTTTTGTCCCATGACCTCCAAAACCAGAACTGTCCAATACTGCTCCTACACTGTAAAAAGTTTTAACCAGTTTCAATTTAAAAACCTGTTCAGCAGCTGCCTTAATTTTTTAAGTTAAATCAGCTTAAAACTACCAATCATTTTAACTTAATAAAAATGAGTTGATTTAACTTGTGAGTTGAAATTACTTAAGTTGATTTAACTTAAAATTGTAAAGCAGCTGCTAAACTTGAGTTTTTAAGCTGAAACTGGTGAAAACTTTTTACAGTGTAGAGGGCCAATGTCCTGCAGATGTTAGCTTCAACCTGCTCCAACACGCTTTCCAATATGTTTCTATTGAGATAGGCCCTCCACACTAATAAAGTGTTTTTACGACGCATCATCAATCGGCCATATTGGCGGCACGGAACATAAACAATGCCACTGAACCGAATAAAATGTGCATATTTTAATGATTATTGCTGCAGAAAATGGTCAATTATTGTCATGCTTTGGGCTGTATTAATCGGTCGGCCTGGGGAAAAAATTTTAGAGTACTATAGACTGCCAAAAGTTAGAGGAGTTCAAGTGGAAAAAGCTGTCTTTGGAATAAAAGGCGTTTGTGGTTGGCCAAACTGAACCAGGATTTCCACAGCAAGAATCTTGACAACATTCGTGTTTGTTCTTATCATTTCCAGTCAGTTAGGTGAAATATTAGGATAATATCTTAATTAATACTGCTCGTACATATCTTAAATTACCAGAACAAAGTATTCAGTAGTACATTAACGGTGCAATCCATGCGAGTATCTCCAATATGGCAACACATCCAGGTACTGTAACTGACCAAATCGTGACGTAAGTGCAAACCCTCTATGCATTTTAACACCTTTTTCTTTCCGTTTTGGTCTTTCGTCCACACTGAGAAAACACTCTTTAAAGTGAATAAATTTGTAGCCTACTACGCGTTGTAGTGTGGACTGTGGAAATGTAGGTCTATTGTACCAATAGATATCTATGTTCATACCGTTATAGAGGGTTTGTACTTGCGTCACGGTTTGGTCAGTTACCCGAATACATGGCCATATTGGCGATACTTAAACAACAGCATGGATTGCATGGTTTATCTACTAAATATGTTGATCTGCTACTTTATGGTGTCTAAACTATGCAAAAGATCTATGGAAGCTGCTAAATCATATAGAGAAGGATTTAGTAAGCAGGAAGGGTTCAATATTTTGACAAACTAAAGTTAATAGGTGGTGAAGATAGGTACGAAAAGTATTAATTAGCCTAATATTTCACCTAACTGACTGGAAATGATAAGAACAAACACAAAGGTTGTCAAGATTCTTGGAAATCCTGGTTCAGTTTGGCTAACTACAAACACCTTTTGTTCCTCAGACAGTTTTCGCACTCTTCTCCTTGATTTGTTATAACTTTTGGCAGTCTATAGTACTCCAAATGTTTTTCTTGGTATGACCGATTAGTACAGCCCAAAACATGACAAGAAATTGACCATTGTTAGCAGCAATAGTCAGCAAAATATGTGAATTTTGTTCGGTTCAGTGGCATTGTTTGTGTTCATTGTCAAATAGGCTTTCCAATCTAATGTAGTAAATTTTATCTGTCACAAGTTGTCTCACAAAATCACATCTATGTAACATGACCTGCCAATGCAGTCACATTTGTACAGTGCATGCTGAACATTTTGTTGTATTGTAATGCCATTGTGTTTATAAAGTTGTACATTTCTTCAGTCTGCATCTGAGGATGTTCCTGTTTTGTATCTAAATTCTCTTCAAAGAAAATCTCAGGAACACAATGTTATGGTACACAGCAGAACAGCTTTAAAAAAGTAGAGGCACACCAGGGTAGTTGGTGTGACTGCTCTATAAATGTTTAACACCATTTTTACAATATAGGTCTAATGGGATGCATTTTTAATTGGTTATTTGTCATCCAGGAGACACTTTCACAGTACACTAATTTTATAGAGTCCACCTGGAGCAACCTCAGGTTAATTGGTTTACTCAGAAGCACAATCCTGAGACGGGATTCCTCTAACTTTAGCTGATGAATCGCACATTAGTTTCAGGACTTAAGGTTGTCATTTCAGATAAGCTACTGTTGCACCTTAACTCTGTCAGGTCTTTATTTAATAGGGTTCGTCTGAGGACATTAGTTCAGGTTACACAGAAAAGAAAATACTGTTCTCCTCAGAGAAAACACCTAGTTTGTCAATTACAAAAAAAGGGAGGAAGTACAAAATACATACTTATTTGAAGTAAAACGAAAATTGTCATTATTTACTCACCCTCATGCTGTTCCAAACCTGTATGACTTTATTTTTCTGCACAACACCTACTGATTTCCATTGTATGGACAAAAATATATCTAATCATCTTCTATTGTTCACAGAACAATGTCACGTTTGGAACAACATGAGGGTAAGTAAATGATAACAATCACAGATTAATAAGAAGTAAACATTACAAATTAAGAGATTTATATACTTTTCACAGTTCAAGGCAGAGGATGCCATTTTTAGACGGTGTACTTTTCTTCCCCTTGCCTTTGAGATTTGTGATAGTGTGTGTAACTGTTGTACAGTTCACTGAACACCTCCTTGACACCCATTTGGAGAGTGGTGTTCAGAAACTTAATGTCTTGTTCAACACAGTGGTCCAGAATACAATATATGCCCTCTGTTAGATGTGCTTTAATTTCTGGCAGAAGCGTCACCTAGGAAATAAGAACGAAACTCATAATGAGGGTATACAATGACAACAATTATCTGCAATATGATTGTTTAGTCCAGTAACATGATTCTCAGGCCAGTTAGAGGTCAATCGCATTTCACACTTCAAGTTGACAAAAACAACTGGCTCTTGAATCACACTGGACAATGTGTTTCTCCTTCAATTTAAAGTTAACGCAGCCTCTGGTCTATTGCGAAGAGTGCAGGACATTGGATAAGTCCCAGTGCATCAAGTCTGAAGCTATAATTGTGTGGTTTAACATTTGAAAACACTGAGAAGATTCTTTTGAAATATTCTAGCAAATATTGGCAGGCAGTTCACGAAAGCAGAAAAGACAATTTCAGGAAGCATTTGAGTGGAAATTGGCATGGGCTTGTGACAGGTAAAAACTGATAATGACTAGCGTCTCACCTTCTGCAGTTCACTGACGTATTGTGCAACAATGAATGAGGACAGAACTGTGAAATCTTCGGCAGCATTGGCAATATGAGTGTACATCCTCTGCACCAGCATGGCACACTTCAGAAGACTCTCTTTGTCTTTCTCAGACGCTGAAAAATGAGAGATTACAAAGTAATTGTAATATTTTAATTAGAACTGTTAACACATTTGATTAATTATGCTTAACGCCGTTGGTGCATTTAATTAAAATGTAATAATTAACTCTAATTCGAAAAAAATGTAGCATGACCTCCATAAGACACGTCTGTAAACCTTAAGATGGGTGTGAAATGTCATGATAATACATACAACAATACATTGTATGGGTCAAAATGTATGCTTTTTTATTATTAATGCTAAAAATCATTAGGATTTTAATAAGTAAAGATCATGTTCTGTGAAGATATTTTGTACTGTAAATATTTCAAAACTTATAACTTTAAAGGTGATTTTCTCAATATTTTGATTAGATTTTTTTGCACCCTCAGATTCCAGATATTCAAATATCCTATCCTAACAAACCATAAATTCAAAAAACAGTTTTAGTATTTGAATGACATGATACTTCAGAAATCATTCTAATACGTTGATATGGTGCTTATGAAAGATTTCTTATGCTTATCAATGTTAAAAATGGTTGTCCTGCATAATATATTGTGTGGAAACCGCATCTGAACATTGCATATGTAACAATGTAATGGACTTAAGTGTGATTTTTGATCAAACTAATGAATAACGAATTACTGAATAAAAGTATTAATTTTCTTTAAAAAAAAAAAAAACTAATAATACTACTAAAAATCGTACAAAACTTTTGAACAATAGTGCACCATTGTCTAGTACAGGGTCAGAAATTAACAAGGGCTTGTAGCAAAAAATGCCACCAAAATGAATAAAAATGTTCCATAAATTCAAGACATGGGAGCAAAAAATACCCCTGCACAATTAAACAAATGTTTTACAGCTGTCGCGATGAATGAACATGAATAAAAAGTGTCAATTTGTGGAATTACATTTACACCGTGTCTACACCGGACGCAAGCGACAAATGACATTAGAACCTATTATGCTGTCTACACAGGATGCGGCGCGGGGCGGCGCGGCGCGACACGGCAAATCCCCAACAGTAATCTGCTGCCGCGTTCTATTTATGACGTGCTCACACAAAGTTTAAATGATTTGCAACGGTCGCTTTGTCGCGTTCTGTGTAGACAGACTTTAGCTGTTGCGGCGCGACAACTGTCACGTCCGGTGTAGACACGGTGTTAGATTCACTCACACTGCATCAGATTGCTTTTATGTGCTGTTTTGTGCAGCGTTGAGCCTTATAACCAATCAAATGCATTTCTGTTGAATTTAGGAATGCATTGGCCAATCAGAAGTGCTTTGATTAGTCAGCGCAGAAAACACACTAATCAGAGGCGCACAGATTAGTCAGCGCAGAAATGCCGGCAGTGTTGCCAAGTCCACAAGCTACTTGGGCTACTTTAACACAATTGCCGCGGGTTGTTTTTCATGTCTGCGGGTTGAAGCAACCCCAATAACTTAATATTTATCCCCTGGAATGTGATTATTACCAGGGGAACACCGCTAAAAAAACGTGTATTTTATCCCGCAAAACACGATTTTTAATGGGGGGGGCCCCCTCGATAGGCAATTTTGAGTAACAATTGGGCGGGTTTTGTTGTGAAAACCTGGCAACCCTGAACTCCGGAGCTGTTGATAAGTGCACACACTCGCGAATTCCCTCATCATAACAACAGTAAATATAAATGTAAATAAAAGACTAATTTCGTACCTTCAGTGATTATAACGGGAGTTTTTGCATAATTTCTGCTAGACTTGGCTAATGCCATGGACCGACATGTTTGTCTATGAAGCCAGAATGTGACGTACTTAAAGCGAAACAAAACCGTTTTATATTGCTTTCTATATCGACATTAATAATAATTATTACAATATAAAAAGCAATAATCTACAATAATGATTTTGTCAAAATATCGCAGCCCTATGAGCTCTTGTTTTTTACATGTATAATTTAAATACCATTTTAAACAGTCTATTGTTATTGATAACAGTAATTTGGTAAATTTAAGTATCTGACATTAAAAACAACATATGGCATTAAATACACTTTCTGCTCTCTAATCATTAATTTCAAATACATTTAATGTTAGTTAAAATATAAATATGAATCCTGGTTTAATCTTTTCAAAGCTACATTATCTGTCAGACAGATGAGAGTGAACATCAAACTCATGTCTTAAGAAAGCATCATAAGATGATCAAGTCTGAAATTGCCTCACATCTGAATACATTTAAATTCTGACCGAACTTTGATGTCAAATATGAAAGTCTGAGAAATGAATAAAGACTAAAGACTACTGATGCTAATGGAAAAAAAGGTCATAAAAAGATTTCTCAATTCAAAAAAGGATACGCCTTCAGTGCTAAAATGTGTTGAGCCTTGAGCTCCAGGATCAAATTCAACCTTCTTTCTGCATGGAATTTTTTTCTCCTTCACTTCACTTTGAAATTCAATCCACAGAGCCACAGTCTGCAAGCGTCTGTCTCAGAACACAGCTCAACGATGCGCTTGTCTCATTAGGTGAATCATACCTAAAATAACATCTTTCTGCACAATAAATGAATTCAGTGCCACTTGTAGATGGAAAAGTATCGGGAGACATATGGCTCTATTGATACTCATCAAATTTCAAATATCATAACTTGCCAGCATCAGGTGCTTTCCAGTTTCTTTTGTTCACTACAGCCAACAATAAGAACAGACATGCTAACAAGAAAGCGCCTTTGAATTCACTGATATTAAATTTGTTTGCTTGCACAGAAGTCTTAGGTAAAAGGTTACAACAATGGGATGAATAGAATATTAACAGTCAGGGGAAACTCTGCTTTGACATTTACACACTATAACACCCTCAGTAGAAGAAAAGGTCAATTAAATATGATTTAAGCAACAGAGGTTGAATAAATATCTCAAAATATAGTTATTATATACACACACTACTGTTCAAATATTTGGGGTCAATAAGATTTTTTTTCTATTCAGTGAAAAAAAATCCACATTGATGATGATAAATGTTTCTTGAGCACCAAATCAGCATATTAGAATGATTTCTGAAGGACCATGTGACACTGAAGTCTGGAGTACTGATGCTGAAAATTCAGCTTTGCCATCACAGGAGTAAAGTACATTTTAAAATGTATTACATTTAGCTATATGTAATGTTTAAATATAAACAAATGTGAGTTTTATGGGTGTGCTTACCTCTGTCAGAGTCACCCCGCTGTCTGCCTTCATGCATGACTGATGAAACCAAGCGATAAAAGCAGTTCATGAAGGCGGGAGAAGCCTTTAGCATCACCTGCAAACATTTAAAGCTTTCAAAACTGGTGCACAGCTGGGTTCAGTGTAAAATCCATTGGCCTTTATGTTTATCCAATGAATGCAAAAAACACTTGACCCTGAATTATTTTCAACATTTTAATGGAAGACAGATGTATTAGCTGAATCCTAGCAACAGTGTAAGCAAGATAGTAGGAATAGGTGATTTATCACTTTTTATTTGGCCATTACGTTTCCTAAAAAACATGTCAAGTTGTTTTAACATGACCATGTAAAGTTTCGAGTATGTGAGTATTAAATGGATATTTCATTCCAAAACTGATTGAACTATCTATTTAAAGGGGTAGTACAGCCAAAATGAAAATTTTGTCTAAGCAAACACCTGCTGGTAGCAATCTGGTTATTAACATTCTTCAAAATATCTTCTGTTCAACAAAAGAAAGAAACTCAGTTTGGAACTAAAAGAAGGTGAGTAAATGATAAAAGAATTTTAATTTTGGGGTGAACTATCAAAAATTTCCTGATAATTTACTCACACCCATGTCATCCAATATGTTCATGTCTTTCTTTCTTCAGTCAAAAAGAATGTTTTTTTGAGGACAACATTCCAACATTTTTATTTTTATAGTGGACTTAAATGGTGGCCAAGGAATCTAAATTGCAGCTTCAAAAGGCTCTAAACAATCCCAGCCAAAGAATAAGAGTCTTATCTAGTGAAGCGATCACTCATTTTCTAAAAAAAAAAAAACCAACTTAAACTTATATACTTTTTAAACAACAAATGCCTGTCTTGCACTAGCTCGACTTCACGTATTACATATTCACTTTGGAACGGTCACGCATGACGTAGGGGAAAGTACTGACCCAGTGTTTACAAAGCAAACGTGCAAAGAAAGTCAAACACCCACCAAAAATAAAACTGTAAAACAACAATGTTGGACGATTTAGAAGTTGGAGGAGTTTTTCGCCCTAACCTACCTTTTTTGAAGCGAAGTACACAGACAAAAGAACTAATCACGTGTGACTTTTGCACCTAGATTTAGCAAATGTGTGAAATCGTGTGAACTCTTAAAGGTTCTTTATTAGCATCAATGATTCTATAAAGAACCTAGAACGTCCATGAAACCTTTCAAATGAAGAAGAAAAGGTTCTTTATAGTCGAAAAAGGTTCTTTCGATTTTGAAAATGTTCTTTAAAGGGGTCATCGGATGCAAAACTCACTTTTACATGTTGTTTGAACATTAATGTGTGTTGCCAGTTTACGTAAACAACCACCCTACAATGATAAAAATCTACCCGGTGGTTTTTTAAATCTTTAAAAGTAATATCCCCTTTTTAAAATCAGGTTACTCTCAGCTTCTTGTCGGTGTGACAACACACACGATAGTTGACTGACATGAGCAACTTATTTTAGACCGGCCCTCACCGAGCTGAAACAGTCAGTGAGTAAAATGGTTTTTTATGCATCTTTGCAAATGGCCTTTCTTAATAATGTGCTAGCTAGCAAGTTTCGCAGCTAAATGCGGCTAAAGAAACATTACGGCTCATCATCCCACAGCAGAGAGGGGCGGGGCGAGCAGAGCTCATTAGCATTTAAAGGACCATGCAACAGAATAGCTTGCTCCAAAAAGTGCTGATTTTGACAAGGTAAAACGAGTGTTTTTACACTACCATTGAGAAATTTTAACCAAAATATGTTATAGACTTCTCATTAAGGACCTAAAGAATCATAGCAACTTGTGGAAAATGGGCATCCAATGACCCCTTTAAGGAACTGTTCACTGAAAGGTTCTTTGGGGAACCAAAAATGGTTCTTCTATGGATCACTGTAAAAACACCATTTTGGAACCTTTATTTTTAAAAGTGTATGCACATCGTAGAGCTAGTGCAAGACAAGCATTTGTGGTTAAAAAGTGTATACATTTTTATTTTTTACAGAAAATGACTGATCGGTTCGCTAGATAAGATCTTTATTCCTTGGTTGGGATTGTGTAGAGCTCTTTTAAGCTGCATTGAAACTGCAATTTAGATCTTCAACCTATTGAAGTCCACTATATGGAGAAAAATTTCCTCAAAAACCTTAATTTCTTCTTAACGTGGAAGTTTCAATGAACTTATTTCTTAAATCTCTAATTCAACATGCATGTCCTGATGATTTAAAAACAGTCTTTTACTGTATTTCACTCCTGCAGTGTGCTCTAATTTAACTTACTAAGTCTATCAAACATGAGGTCATGTTGAGATGGAACAAAGTCACCTACTTTTCCTGGCAAAGCAACCTGTACACCTTGTGAAATCTTACACAGTACCAATATTCCTTACCTAGCAGACACCATGAGCTTCTTCCCCTCAGGATTTGTGGCAACTTCCCAAACTACATTCTAATTTTCACTCGTATTAAGTGCAAATTAAACACCTCTCCAGGGCACTGTAATATTCACTCCTAACATCAAGCAGCATTAGCTGGTAATACACCCATTTGCATAAACCTATGGAAACATCAGCACTATCCAAAGCATCTGAGAGAACTAATTTACCAGTTCAGCTTGATGTTACACACTTACCATTGCATCCATTATTTTAAAAGTGCACAATAAGAGCAAATGACTGTATTTTACTTAATAAAAACAGTCAGTCCAAATAATGCTTTTCATCTATTAAAAAAAATCATGTCATACTGTGTTTACTAACGGATATATTGCATTTTTTATCCACGCTATGGGAGTCATTTTTCTTCTGCCAGACACGGTATGTTGGGTGTGTTCATGAAACAAAACCCTGAAAGCCACATTAATAAAACATTTTCCCAAAGCAAGTGCAGATAAACAGATGTCAGAGACCAGTCCTTAAAAAAACTGATAGCATCTGGCACAGTTTCTACCTCCATTGCCTCTGGCTGATTTGTTACATCAATTTAAAACATATAAGATTATAATTCAACTTAAAAAAGAATTCAACAGTAAAATGTCTATCTTTTATCAAGTTTAAGCTCTTATCTGTCTCTCCCTCCAGTCCCAGGATACTCACCTGAGGGTAGCAGTGGATAATTACAAACAGAGCTTCATGGATGGCCTCAAAAGCAGCGTGATAGTCCTCCATGGAATGACTGTCAAGAGGCACAAACTGCAGTGCGCCCAAAACCACAATGACATGGTGTGGGTTGGAGATCATTGCTTTACCCTTCTGGAGCAGGACAGTCAAAGTCTCGAGAGCTGGTAACGTCAGTGCACGGGTCAGAGAAGGGATCTTGTTGGACTCCTTTATAACAAACTAAAAATGAGGGAACAAAAGGATACTGCTTAACCATTACTCTACATTAGTCTTCAGGGTCACATGATCCTTCAGAAATCATTCTAATATGCAGATTTTCTGCTCAAGAAACATTCCTTTCTATATTAATGTTGAAAACAGCTGTGCTGCGTAATATTGTTGTATAAACCATGATGCAAATGTTTCCAGAATGCTTTGATAAATAGATAGTTCAAAGGACAGCATTTAAAAAATAGAAAACTTATGTAAGAGCTCTTACAATCCAGGCTGACATTTACCAGAAATCCTGCAGACGCCTTCAAACATAGCACAATATCAGTTCACTTTCTAACAGAATGCTTTGGAACTGCAGAGCAAACGATCAGTCGTATAAAATATTAATCACAAAAGTGCCGATTACAGAGCTTGTTTTTTATTTGTGTACTAGTATAGATATAAAGCATAAGGTTAACAAAGCTTCTGGTCGCTGTGGTGAACTCTGCTAGCGGCAGCTTTAGTATGTCAAGTTCTGACACTGAGAAGAAAAGTGCTGTGATAAAAGTAACCTGACAGGCACACACAGTCCTTCTCTGAGTGAACTCAGTGACATAGACAAGACTTTGAAACCTGACTTTTCCAGGCAGATGAATTTTAATGCTAAATCAAGACAAGAGAGAGCCGGGCCGGTGGGTGAGGTATGTGATATGCTTTACAAAGCTAGCTGCTTGGTGTTTTTCACTGCCAGCCAACTCTCTAGGCACCCTAAAGGAACGTTACAGGCTCGATTGAAGCAAAGCTTTATAGCATTTATTGCATAATGTCCCTCTGTTTTTATTTAAGCAAGAAGTCCAGGAAATCATTTATAAAGGAAGTAAACAGTGCCGTGCACCTAGAGGGTTTAAAGGTGAAATGTGAGCCTCATATTTTTTGTTAAAGCACTTTTTCCTTGTGATTGTGTTTCCTTGTAATTAAACTGTAAAGTTGACTAAATTGTTTTTTTTTCTCTTGTTCCTGGGTTTACTTGCTTTGTATGGTCATGGAATATTGTTAAGGCAGCATTTCCCTCAATTTGTTTATCAATTGTTACAGTTGAGGTCAAAAGTTTACATACACCTTGCAGAATCTGCAAAATGAATAAGATATTTCACATAAAAGACATTACATATTGTGTCATATTGTTGAATTTAGAAAAATGGCCCGTTCAAAAGTTTACATTCACTTGATTCTTAATACTGTGTTGTTACCTGAAAGGACAACTAAGGTACTCATATGCAACTGTTACAGAAGGTTCAAATGCTCACTGATGCTTCAGAAGGAAAAACGATGCATTAAGAGCCAAGGGTGTAAACTTTTGAATAGAATGAATGTGTACATTTTTCTTATTTTGCCTAAATATCATTTTTTCCCATTAATACTGCCCTTCAGAGGCTACAAAAGATACTTACATGTTTCCCAGAAGACAAAGTAAGTTAAATATACCCTGATCTTCAAATTCAAAAAGCTCTTAATGCATTGTGTTTCCTTCTGAAGCATCAGTTTTGAGCATTTGAACCTTCTGTAATAGTTGCATATGAGTGCCTCAGTTGTCTTTAGTGTGAAAAATCATACAATCATTGTTGGAAAGGGTTCAAATACACACAAAATCTGAAAAAACAAAGAATTTGTGAGACCTGAAGAATTTTTCTGAAGAACAGCAGGCAGTTTAACTGTTCAGAACAAACAAGGGACTCGTGATCAACTATCACTAAACAAAAACTCATTCAAGTAACAACACAGTATTAAAAATCAAGTGTATGTAAACTTTTGAGTCCTATTTGAAAACTATTATTTTCTAAATCAAAAAATAACATGCATTTTGTATGATCCCTTTTTTTTGGTAAAGCAATTAACATTTTGCAGATTCTGCAAGGTGTATGTAAACTTTTGACCTCCAACTGTATATTCCAATCATTTAATGTCCAAAGCTTATGCGGAAGTTTACACATAAAATAAAAAATAGACATCATGATACTTTTATGCAAAAGACAGTTGCATTAAAAAGAGACTAATACATCAAAAAAGCATGTGTGATTAATCTTATTCAAGGAAAAACATCAAATAGAAAACAAATTGAAAACAGGTATTGAAATACTTACAATGAGAGTAGATATGATTTGTGGAGTGATGAGCCAAAAAGCCTTTGAGCAATGCTCTGGAAACAGACAACAGGCGAGCAGCTTTATAAAAGTTACAGTGGACAGAACCTCCTGTGAAAGAAAAAAACAAAAACAACATCAGTGCACAAGAAAAAAATGCTTAGAAACTCATGCTTTGAAAAAGAAAAAGGAATGGATCTTTTCATGTCAAATTCAATTATACATTTCTCTTCACAGAATAAAGACACACAACAAATCTATCAAAACAGGTGGCAGACTTTCAAATACAAGACATTCAATTAAATACTGATGGTTAATCATTACTAGCTCATTTTTAAGCAATGAAAACTTAATAATAGACCTTTATGTTTCAGTAATTTGTCTGAATGACATTCATAGCTTAATTTATGCAACAACAAAGACAGAGACTATTTCTCAGATTGCATCAAAACCTGCTTAAAATGCAAACGATGAACTATCTCTGCAATAATTCAATAATAAAACAACTTTCCCAACTCATTACGGATCTAATTGTACATTCATTAAAATGATTTTGTCTTCTGGCCTGAAATCCTCCACTGGTTTCTGTATTTTTATGAAAGATGGTGTGCCACTCATGGGTGATATTTCACTTTAAGTCAATTTCAATAATATTTAAGTTTCATAACATAAAGAATGCAAATTACTTTACTTTATTATGTGTCCTGTCTGGGTTTGGATGTCTAATAAATTACAACTAGTGTCATTTACTGAAAAATGGACGCAAGGGACTTATGCAGAACAAAATAAAACCATAAAACTGAATAAACGTGGTAAGCTTGTAAACAAACAAATTGCATTAAAGGGTTAGTTCGCCCAAAAATGAAAATTCTGTTATTAATTACTCACCCTATAGTTGTTCCAAACCCGTAAAACCTTTGTTTATTTTCGGAACACAAATTAGGATCTTTTTGATATAATCCAAGAGTTTTCTGACCCTCCAAGGGTCCTACCATGTTCAAGGTCCAGAAAGGTACCAAGAACATCAACAGAATTGTTCATGTGACATCAGTGGTTAAAATTTTATGATGCAATGAGAATACTTTTTTATTTAGCAAAGAAACTAAAATCTTGCTGTTGATGAAGGGTCAGAGAGCTTTCGGATTTCATCAAAAAGATCTTATGGGTCTTATGGGTTTGGAATGACACGAGGGTGAGTAATTAATGACAGAATTTTTTATTTTTAGGTGAACTATCCCTTTAAGTAATACATTTATTGCATGTATTACTTATACACTATATTATCTTACAGTGCAATGGTCTCCTTCAATCTTTGCTGGCACGAGCCCCTCTCTGAGCATCAGCAGTAATAGATGGAACTGCTCTTGAGAACAGCTGGACACCAGCTGATTAAGCAGCTCCTTTACTGGCCCCTCCAACTCCTTCACGTCTGATAACAACATCCACTTTCCTGATGAAATGATTGACAGAATGTTTACAGACCAGGCAAAAGGTTCACAAAAATGTGGGGCATTAATTTACTCAAGCCAATGTTTTGAAAAGTTTCAGGATACTGTACCTGACAGCAGTGCATGGATACTCTGCAAAATCTTAATGTGGAGTTGTCCAAGATCTGTCGCTTTGGTTATCTCTGCTGCCATGTAGAACACAGTGAGATAGTCAATTGATGAAATGAGAAAATCCATAGGGCGTGGTGCTGGGCTGAGCTCCTTTAAAATCTGCTGGCAAAACCTCCGGTAGAACGCCATGTGGGATATTTTCTTTGGCCTGTTGTCCTCAGAGATTGAGGCTCCTGCTAGTTCACTCCTGATCATGACTGTTACCATTTCAACAGAAAAGAACTGGCTCCGTCTACTTTCCTTGTGCATTAGCATGGCCTGTACGGCTGGCTCCATGACAGCAGTGGCCTTCTCTAACAAATGAAACAGAGTCTGATCCAGCTGTTTGTTCTTGCCGAGGCTTGTGATCATTTCTTTGCAAAGCGTGCTTAAAGTTACCAGATGGAGCTGTAGCGAGCAGAGATCTCCTGCGGTGAGGTTACTTTCAACCATGAAGGAGGTAAACTTCTCCAGATTGAGACACATGCTGCTCTTCCGATCTATTATGAGCTGAATTAGGGAGTCAATGAAGTCTTGAACTGACTGAAGGAAAGACAACCAGATCTGGTCATCCAGACCCTTGAAGAGCCCCTTGCTGCTCCAAGAAAAGAGGGATGTCATAGTTGCCTCTAAGAGATTACTTCCATGAACAACTTTCAGGATCATCTGAGAGTTTTTAACCACCAGGAGTGAAGCCATAACATTAAAAAGCTCTTTGAGCAAATCAACAGATGCAGAGAGGTCACACTGAATGCAAGAAGTCAGTGTGAACAAAGTCAGAAAAAGTTCTGAGTAGTCTTCAGGAGACATTGCATTTCCATTCAGGATTCTTGTGACTTTCAGCAGCTTCTGTATTTGTTCTACTTTTGTTTTAGATAGAGGTATGGAAGATCTCATTTTGACAGAGTCTAACATCTCCTGTCCAATGGCTTTCAGTCTCTTCAAGTTTGTTTCTTCATCTTCATCTCCAACCATTTCCACACAAGATTTCAACAGCGAATGACTAATTACCCGAACATTCGATGAGCCAAGCTGTCCAAGAAATGCCTTGATGATGCACTTTATCACTCTAGAGAAAATCTCAGGGAACTCACAAAAAACAGGACTCTCGAGTAACTGCCTGGATATTAAGGACACAGAGATCCCAGTGTTCTCCAAATTGCTTCCAGAAGCATCCAAACTCTGAAGCAAAGACTTCAATATGCATTCTGCAAAAACAGATGTGTTATTTGGTTTGAGATAAGGAGCAATTAATGGAAGGTTGGAGGTAACAAGAAACCATTGGGCTGGCATATAAGTGTTGGCATTAACAGTACAAAACTGAAAGTCCCAGATCTGGTTGGCGTCGAGCATCATTGATGATAGTTCTTGCCTGTTTAGAATAAACTGAGCCATTTTTGATGCATCTGATGTTTCAGTAGATGGTTGGAGCACGTGTATCTTCAGCTTATGGAGAGCAAGGAGATTCTGTAACAATTTACCAAGTGGACTGTCCATGTCCCTTAATTTCAGGGCTTTGTCCACTAAAGCTCCGGAAGCAGCCGGAGATGTGTATTTAGAACAGTGAATCTGGAAGAGCGTATCGACCTCAACCCAAGTATGAGTAAGCAGAAGAGTCACCTCTTGGACCTTCTCCATACATGGACCTTTGGTGACAAGGTTTTGCTTCGAAAGGTCTTCAATGACCTTCAACATCTCCATCATAAGACTCTGAGTTTTCTTCACGATTGGTACTGGGGTGCTGTTATCCAGGGTTTTGAAACTGAAGAGTACAACGTAGAGGAGCAAACTCAAAGAAAACACTTTTAATGCCAAATCTGATGTTTCATCTTGGATGTAAGGGAGAAGATAGCACTGCATCTTTTTTAAAATGAGCCAACAGATATCAAGATTTTGGCTCGGAGGGTTGTCAAGCAAACACTGACTCAGGGTCTTTTGTATCGTTTCGGGCAACAGCGGCGGTCTCAATTCATCCGCTGCAGGCCGACACACTACATCAAGCAGCTCTTCTATAAGTTTAGGCAGCTGTCGGAGTTTGGCATAAGTTTGCAAGACGGCAGACACGAGTACTTCTCTGGCTTTCCTAACACGTACTTCCATGTTGTCTGCATCAACCCACACAGCTGAAAGGAGCTCATCTAAATCTGGCTCCAGGATATGGTGATTCAGTGTGAGCAGAGCTCTGAGACAGCGGTACCAAGCTGGGATGCCCATCTGTGTATTGTTAAATAATAGGCGAGCCAGTTTCCTGTAGAAATTCAATTGCACCTCTCCGTATTTTATTCTGTCTGCAGCCACATTATAGATATCGCCAGCCAAACAGGAGTTCAAAAGGTTTTCCAGAGCGAGTAAAGCAATACTCCAGTTCAATGCACTAAATTTTTCATCAATATCAAGTCCATCGGTGAAGCCCAAAGCAGTAATGAGCTTAGTCATGAGGTGGAAGATTACTTGCTTATTCTCTTCCCCTTTACAAAATGAATCCAGGGCAAATTTAAATAGCAGGGGCAGAGAGTTTGACTTAACAGTGTAAAATAAATCCTCTTCATCTTTGTTAGCTCCTTGCATGCTAAGTTTCGAAAGAATCATATTGACAGGGCCTTGCAAGCCCTTTCCTGCATGGCTCTTTTTGCCCCCATCTTTATCCTCTAATGGCAAAACCTCTTCCTTGAAGGACAGCAAATGATCATTGATGAAGAGCGCTGACTGAAGAACTGCATCTACTTTGCTTCGTATTTCCTTGCTCAGATTATGACGAATCTTGAGGTCATCTTTCTCAGTCCATACTCTAGTGTTCAGTAAGTGTCTGAGCAGAAGAAGCGGATGAAGAAGGTGTGCTGTTACCTGGGAAAACACTCGGTTGGAGTTGGCCTGCTGTTTCTGCACTGTTAGGTAGGTGCTGAGAACAAGGAGGAGAACCTCAAAGACTTTGAGAGAAAGAGGCTCCTCACCTTTCTGCTGCCTGAGCTGCATGCTGGACAAGCCACAGAGTCGACTCAAGAGCTCCACTAACAACTCATACTTAGCAGTGTAGGTCACAGAAAGCACAGGAGAGGTTAAGATGCCATGGCAACAGCTCAGAATGGTGTGGAAACTGACAGACTTGAGTCCTGAAGAACAGTCCAAAATCCTGTCATTGATAATCTAGGATGAAATAAAACAAATGATGAATGCAGTGTTCAATTTAACATAGGTTTTTTGTTTATGACCCAAAAAAATTAATGTTTCTTCATGCTATATTTATAAATTTTCTTCAGTTTTACTCTGAATTAAAAATTATATTTAAGCCATCAAAAACAGCATTGATGAAAAAAAAGGTCAATTAATATTCAAACATTTTATATTTTAATTTAAACATATATCAATATTTAAACACTATACTTGTTGTAAATAATACATTAGAGTGCACTATTATTATACGTTATGTTTTAGTTACTCAGTGTCTGTCTTATAGAAAAGTGTGCATTAACAACTAGACCTTCATTTTGACTTTATTCACGTTATTTGAAACAATCATATTCTTTCTAAATCTTTTTTTTTTTTTTTTTTTTACATTTACCACATTGTTGTGCTGGTATTTTTTTTCTCATATTTTTATCAACAGCACATTTCAGATAAAAGTCTTATTAATCATCAGGATATGCATCATCTTTGTTAACATTGACCAAAAAGAAAACCTTTACTAATATCAAGTAATCTTGATGAAATTAACATAATATACTAAAATAAAGACTTACAAATGAGAATTATACAAGCAGAAATTGTTAATTATTTAAAACAATAGTGGCACTACTATAGGCATATATATATATATATATATATATATATATATATATATATATATATATGTGTGTGTACAGTGGTGGCCAAAATGAATAGAACACTAGTATTTTCACCTGATAAAAATGGTTTTAAGTCAGTTATTTCTATCTTTTGCTGTACTGTGTCAGTAGGAAATCAGTTTGCATTTCCAAGCATTCATTTTGCCATTAATTGTAATAATCCAGTGAGATTTCGGTTTGCACAAGAAGTCTGACAATAACCAGTGCTCCACACAGAAATCTGATCTCATCATCATCATCCAGTCTGTCTGGAATGACATGAAGAAACAGAACAAACTGAGACAGACTAAATCCAATAGAACTGTGGCAACGTTTCCAAGCTGCTTTAAGAGACCTACCTAATAAAAAAAATTATGCGCAAGTGCACCTAGGGCAAAAGCTGCTTTAAATGCAAAGGATGGTCACACCAAATGTTGATTTAATTTAGTTAATAGACTGATAAAGACCTTATTTTTGAAAGCATCCTCATTTTACAGCATTTTTACACAAGTGCCTACATCTTTTAACAGTACTGTAGCTTTGCAGGTAGGTTTCTTGAAGCATCTTGGAGATATTGCCACAGTTCTTCCGGATTTAGTCTGTCTCAGTTTGTTCTGATTCTTCATATCATTCCAGACGACTGGATGATGATGAGATAAGATCTCTGTGTGGAGCACTGGCTGTTGTCAGACTTACTGGGTTATTACCATTAATGGCAAAACGAATGTTCGGAAATGTAAACTGACATTTTCTACTGACACACTACAGAAAAAAACAGAAATAACTGACTTAAAACCATTTTTAGCTGGTGAAAATACTACTGTTCTAATAATTTTGGCCACCACTGTATATCCACGACAAGTGAAACTTTTAGTTTAAGTCCAAGTGCAATTCTTGCAAAACTGCAGTACTGGTAAATACCTGTGCTAGTGTGAGACGAAGGCTAATGGTTTTTCCCTCACTCAGCAAATTATGAAGCTTCCTGCTGTGAAGGATATCATCTAGGTAGGTCCATAAACCCTCCACCACCTCTGAGGGTACATCCACTTTCTTATTGTAAAAGCAAGTGAGGGCATGACTTGTCCAGTCAAAAAGAACCTTTGATAGAGAAAGAAACATCAATGTTTGAAAAACATACATTTAAAATTCAGATAAAAAAATAAACATTTATTTTTTTTTTAAACTATGCAGACTGAGTCTATATGTGAGCCTGGACCACAAAACCAGTCATAAGGGTCAATTTATTGAAACCGAGAAGCTAAATAAATAAGCTTTCCATTGATGCATGGTTTGTTAGGATAGGATAATATATATATACAGCTATTTGAAAATTGGAATCTGAGGGTGCAAAAAACTAAATAAATAAAAATCAAAATATAGATAAAATCGACTTTAAAGATGTCCAAAAAAAATGCATATTAACAAAAATTAAGTTTCTTTAAATACACGGTAGGAAATTTACAAATATCTTCATGGAACATGATCTTTACTAATGTTACTTTTTTCCCCCGGTACTTTAGCCTACTTTGTGTGATAACGAAAACATTCATTTCAGTGGAAAAATAAGTCCAAAACTCTCTATTTTAACATTTTGAGGGCTCTCACTCCTATTTTTTTTTCTACAATTAAGTGGTTAATCTTGTTGTAATATTTTTTTTTATCATATATATTGTTTTATGTATGTTTTGTACATTATACTGTACAAAAGTAATACAAGACTACAAGGCCGTAACCAGGGTTTGAGAATTAGTGAGGTCCGAAGTAAGGTGTTAAGAATTGTGCTTTAATAACACACCCACAAATGCACTACATATAGCCTAAACTTCAAAATAGTAGAGCTTTTGTAGATGATTGTGAAAGATTTTTTATTCAGTATGTTTTACATGGAAAGTTTTTTTTTTTTTTTTTTTTTTTAGCTAAGGGAATTTTTATTTTATAACAAGTTATAAAAAATAACGTTAGAATAATGACACTGGCATAAAACTAACGTTCAACTTTCCACTTTATAAACGTCCCAAAGTGTCACACTAAATTGGACAAACGAGTCAAAAAACACGTATAATAGGTGGATCTGGCAACAAACGGAGACCGCTGCACCCGCGCTCTCACTCAACGCGTTCTCAAGCCCCGTTCACTGCGCTAGCTTCTCGCAGCAACATGAATTGCAAACACTTATGTGATATGAGGTGGTTTAAACGGCTAAATAATCATTCAAAGAGCTTGACATTTTATTTTTGAATATAAAAAATGACCGAGGTCCGGACCTCAGTGACCTCATAGCTGGCTACGACCGTGCAAGGCTAATATTGTTCTGTTACATGTTAAACCGTACTTTTATTTTGACAGGTTGCCGTGAAGTTTCTGTGTGTACAGTGTTGTACAGTATGATATGATGCTAGTTTTCTCAAATGAAAAGGTAAAAGTGACACTCACAGTCACAGCAGCTTTGGCGATTGAGTTTATCTGTTCATGTGAGATGCAAAGGCCAAAAATTAGCGGGAGCATCACGTGTGCTTCAGTATGCGTGTAGTAAAGAAAAAAAACGCGTCTCAAACGGAACATGCAGGATTCATATTAAAACTGTATTTTTGCATTTCAGTTTTCACAGACACTAGTCCATATCGCGATTTGAATTAAGTGACAGACCAACTTTTGATTTATTAATCCAAAAATCAACGAATTCCGTGGCATTTCGCGCTATAGCAGATTCGGTTTTTATGAATGGAGTCCACGATCCGTCCGTGTTTTCGCAGAGCAGACATTGTAAACGCGCGACCATGTAGACACAGAAATTACATGCCTCCATGTAAATAATATAAATAACATAAGGCAATTTAGTTTGTTTAATAAAAAAAAAAACAATGTATAGACCTGCTCTATAGGAAAGATAACCTTAAATGACTTCTATTGTGATCTGGCGCTATATCGAAATTAAAATGAAGACGTTCAAGGGGGGGATAGATAAAATCGCAGCCTTGCGGTTCAGAAATCGCATGTGCTTAAATCGCGATTTTTTTGATAATAATTTTGACCTGAAAAATAGGCAATTTTGATGGCTACTGCTACAAATATACCAATGCTACTATTTATGACTGGTTTTGTGGTTCATGGTCACATATTACAAAAAAATTAATTACCTGCTCTTTATTAGGAAGAAGACACTGTGTTGATATCCATGCAAATCGAGCAAGTTTGAGTTTGTCTGGCCAGGGTGTGCGAGGGTTTTTCAGTTTCAGATGGATGCCAGAGTAAATAGCAGCCATATCTAAATATCTTAGTGCCTAAATGAACAAAAACAGAGATTTTCATGCTATGTTTACACACAATTAAATATTAATAGAATGTTGATATGTAGACAGACTTTCAACAAATTTCACTTTAACTTAATTAGTCATCCAATAAATGGCACTACTTATAGCCTATATAGAATAGAACGGTATTTACAGGTATTTCACGTATAGTTTGGATAAATTACTAAACTTTTGTAATAACAGCCATGAGGTTCTTTGGGTGAGAAACCTGCAGTTTCAAATATAGATGACAAAACTACTTAGCATTATTATACTGTAATGACATGAACAACATCATTAAAAATAATAATAGTAAGATGCACACGAATCTGAATAAAGAAACACATCAAATTTCAAAGTCAAAAGACATAAAAAGCATACTAAAGTAAACTCTTTCTGTTTGAAAAATCATTTTAAACACACCAGCAGAACACACGAGCAGCCCCTGGCGAATCACATCACAAAACAATCTCAGAAAGCAGGCTAGATTTTATTAAACGGAATAAAACGGACCGTAATATAACTAGCGTTAAAGTAAGCAAATTTTTATATAATTACATTAACTTTTAAAATACTCACAATCTCATCACACACGTGTCGGCGTTGCGGAGACTGTAAAGACCTCTAACCTCTTCACTTTCACACCAGACTGTAATAATCGAGACCGAGCATCTTGAGGATGGGATGACCATGTGAAACTGATTTATTGTATTATAAACATTTGTAGATATAATTTGCTTCAGGAACTATTATGAGCAATATTCAGAACTTCGGCTCGCTAGCTTGTAAATATAAATGACCTTATGACCAAAGTAACCACGACACAGCAAGCTAAACAGGATAAATGAAAATGTATAACAGTCGAAATGTCAGCCACCTTTAATGGGGGCTAAATGATAAACAGATATATAAATAAACCGATACAACACTTGTGTAACAAGTGGTCGTTTGATTAAACGTTTTGACTTGTTGTGTCTGAGAACGATTTCGTCAGAGATCATAGAAATGAATAGTAGATTCCGCATCAGCTGCGGTGTTGTCAGGTCCGCCATATTGAAAAGGTCAAAATCAGCCAGTAAGATGTGTGCAACAGGCAGCATTTTTACGAGAGGGTTTATCACAAACTCATAAACCAATTTTGCATATTGTAGAAGACATAACGTCAAAATAAAACGTAGTATTAGTAAAACGCTGTAAATAATACAGATAATTATAAGCTTCAGCTTTAAAGCGACCATAAATTAATCTAGCAATCTGAAAACATTCATACTATATTTGTTACTAATTCATAATAGATAGAAGCATATATCAACAGTTATTTCTTTCAAAACGCATAAACAACATCTGATGAATTATTTATTTCAAAAAGTGTTGACCTTTCTAAAATGGCGGCGCTGTTGACCAGACCAATGCGACATCTCCGTGTTACTATCTATGACGGAGATCGTCCATTGGTGTAGTAGCCTCGCTTCCTAGAAAGTCAAGGAAAGCACCGGGGTCACCTTTTTATTCCCATTTTATTTTAAAACACTCCAAACGCTACTTTTCTGTCAATGAAACAGTAATTGACTGAGTGCTGAGTAAAGACCGACAGATGTCGAGTAGCAGGTTTTTGTGACAGGGCGCTGCCGGTGAATGCACTGGGCGTGTGTGAAGATAACGCAAACAAGGGCTGGATGTAAAAACTGTCAGGAACAGATAATGCTTAGTAACCGTCGAGCCCGACCTGCAACAAGTCAGTCTTTCTAACTCGAGCAAAGTGTCATGCAGTCAAGAGTGTGTCCATATACTCCAATATTTACATCACCGCTCTTGGTCATATGACTTTACACAGTGTACATATAATGCTAAGGTGAGACTCGTAAACGTTTTGGTTGTCCTTTTCTCCAAATATATGGGACAATGTTGCGAATGACAAGATTTACTATCGGGAAACTGCAACAGAGTAACATTACCTGCTGTCGGTCAGATACATTCTATCATTTGCCTAATCGGACCTCAAGAACACCGTGGAAAAGGCAAGTGTGCAAGAATGGATCATATGATGTCCCTGTGTTGCCTGTGTTTAAGGGAAAGAACAAGTCCTGGCTCTCTTGTCTCAGAACTGGAGGGTTGTTTCTACACAAGAGTGTGTGGGCACACTCCAGACACACGGTTGCTTTCTACAGCACATCTACGGACTCCAAACAAACCGCAAAGCCTGTGATAAATCAGGAGAGTAAAGTTAAAACCTCAGAAAACTCCTTACGTGTTCCCTCAGAAGATGCCAAGAAGTTGCTGCAGCTGGCGTATCCTCAGCGATGGAGGTTAACAGGCAAGCCAAACTATGCTTATGTTCTGTATTTAGTATTATTGAAGGCACTTGGTTGGTTTTGAATGTTTTCTGAGATTAATCCAAATGAGTTTAACATCCCTTACAAAAATGTGCACCGATGACTTATATTAAGTTAACAGTTATAGTGCATCTTATACTCTGCTATAGAGTACTACCATCTGATCTAGGGCTGTCAAACGATTAATCGCGATTAATTACATCCAAAATTACATAATATGTGTACTGTGTATATTTATTATGTATAAATACACATATGCATGTATATACAGTACAGACCAAAAGTTTGGACACACCTTCTCATTCAGGTGTGTCCAAACTTTTGGTCTGTACTGTAGATATAAATTCAACTGAAAACACTTGTGAAAAAATATCTTTCAGGTGGTCAAATAGCAAATAGCAAACAGTGGAGCTCTGCAGCCACCTACTGGTAAAAGTTATTTGTAGTTGCTTTTTTACTTTTAAAACTGGATTTTCCAAAAGATGGGCAAAAATCTTACACTAAACCATGTGAAATTATCCATGTTATCCCCATGAATTAAAGTTAGAAATGTGGGTCTTTTATAAAGTGAATTTTACATAAAAAAGCAGTTTTTGTATAAAAACCCATTTAAAAAATATATTTATTAATTTATATATATTTAAAAAATATCACTAACCCACTGAAAACTGCACAAATGTAGAGTAAAACTTATAACTTATAATAAACTTATAATAAACAGAAAAATATACAGTACAGACCAAAAGTTAAAATATATATATATATAAATATTATAAATCTAACTTAAATATAAATAAAAATATATTTAAACATTACTTAAAAAATATATATTTATATATGCATTAAAAATATACACAGTACACCCACACAAACTCTTATTTTGCATTCGATTAATCGCGATTAATTGTCTGACAGCCTTAGTCACAAGTGTCAACATTTTAGTTATTACAACTACTGTGTAAATTTTACAAATATATAAATAAATAAATAAATAAATGAAACTAAAGAAGAAATGCTAATTAAATATCTACTTGTGCAAATGTACCTTTTTGTAACTGTACCTTGCAACTGATCTTCTGTCTGTCTTTACATAGCTGCTGTGGGGTTTTTGGTGATTTCCAGCTCTGTCACCATGTCCGCCCCGTTTTTTCTGGGAAAAGTGATCGACACCATCTACACTAGCCCCACAGAGGACTTCACCTCCTCCCTTACCTCCCTCTGTCTCATACTAACTGGGGTCTTCCTCTGCGGTGGCGCTGCAAATGCTGCTCGTGTCTACCTCATGCAAATCTCAGGTGAAGTCTTGACTCAGATCATGTAAAACAATAAAGATGCTTCGCAGTGCAGTAAAGACTTGTTTTGAGAGGAATTTTGTGGTTTATACTACTGTTCAAAAGTTTGGGGTCAATAAAATTATTATTTTTAAGGAAATTAATACATTTAATCAGCAAGAGACACATTCAATTATTCAAAATATTTTATGTTAAAATTATTTCTAAAGGACAATTTAGCACTGAAGATTGAAATTAGAAGATTTAAAATACATTAAAATGAAAACTGTTATTTTAAATTGTATTAATACAATTGAGGTCAAAAGTGATTTGCAGAATATGCAAGATGTTAATTATTTTACCAAAGTAAGAGGGATTGTAAATGCATGTTATTTTTTATTTAGTACTGACCTGATTAATATATTTAACGTAAAAGACATTTACATATAGTCCACAGGAGAAAATAAAACTTTAACTTATAAAAATGACCCCGTTCAAAAGTTCCCTGCCCACTGAAAACCCTTCAGGTCCCACAAAATTTTTGCCTAAATGCTATATTTTTTTCCATTTAGTACTGCCCTTCAGAAGCTACAGAAGATGCTTACATGTTTCATTTATCCTGATCTTCAAGTTCAAGTTCTGGCTCTTAATGCATAATTTTTCCTTCTGAAGAATCTGTGAGCATTTTAACCTTCTGTAATAGTTGCATATGAGTCCCTCAGTTGTCCTCAATATGAAAAGATGGCTCTCAAAATCATACAGTCATTGTTGAAAAGGGTTCAAATACACAAAAATGCTGAAAAACCAAAGAATTTGTGGGACCTGAAGGATTTTTCTGAAGAACAGTGGGCAGTTCAACTGTTCAGGACAAACAAGGTACTCATGAACAACTATCACTAAATAAACAAAACACACACACACACACAACTGTGGATCATTCAGGTAACAGCAAAGTATTAAGAGTCAAGTGTATGTAAACTTTTGAATGGGGTCATGTTTATAAATGCAACTATTTTTTCTTGTGAACTATATGTAAACGTCTTTTAAGTGAAATATCTTATTTAGAAGGTCAGTACTAAATAAAAAATGGCAAATGGTAAAACAAAAATAAACTTTTGACTTCAGCTGTATTTCACAATATTACTGCTTTACTGTATTTTTGATCAAATAAATGCAACCTTCTTTCAAAAACTTTTAAAAAATTATCGACTCCACACTTTTGAATGGTAGTGTACATATATATTGATTGAATTGATTTGTTTTGTAATGCTTAAGTCTAGTTTAGTCTTTATAAATCTATGATTTAAAATATTTCATCTGATTCATTGTGTTGACCAGCATGCATTTGTGTGCTTGCTATCTAATAAGCCTTTCTCGATTTCCACAGGGCAACAAATTGTGCGAAAGTTGCGTGAATCCCTTTTCTCCTCGATTCTGAAGCAGGAGGTGGGATTCTTTGATAAGACTCGAACCGGCGAGCTCATTAACCGTCTTTCGGCAGACACGGCCATCGTTGGGCGCTGCCTCACTGACAACCTGTCTGATGGGCTGCGTTCCCTCGCCCAGGCAGGAGCTGGAGTTGGCATGATGGTGAGATGCTTGTGATAGTTTGACATTTTAGCAGCTAATTCCCTTTATGAAAATCACATTTTAACCAGAATCTGGAATGTGGAATAACCACATTCTGCTTATATAAAAACACCTGACTCTCATTACTTCCTGATCTGTTTCTATAAATAGAAGATACGGTAGAATGCAGTGATTCTGGTGTCACTGCACTTTGATTTCCTTTAATGGTTTCTCATGGAACTGTGAGTTTACAGTATATGTCTCATGTTTGAACTTTAGAATGCAGTTAATTTATCACTGACTAATATAATTCTTGAACTTTCTCTTTCTCTTCCTCAGTTATATGTGTCACCTAGTCTGGCAGCTTTTGTACTGATGGTTGTTCCTCCTATTGCCTGCCTGGCTGTAATTTTCGGTAGATTCTTAAGATCCATATCAAGACGCACGCAGGATGCATTGGCAGAGGCCACACAGGTAAGAGGTCATGTTTTCTTTTAATGCTGTTTTATTGCGTGTTTTATTGCAGATATGGAAGTAAGCCTTAGTTATCATTTGATTGGTGAATTCATTGCTCTATTGTGAGCATAAAGATGCCAAGTGGCCAAAGGATCATTTTACTCTGTAGCTCTTCTGCATCTCATAGTTGGCAGAAGAGAGGATCAGCAACATACGGACAGTCCGGGCATTTGGAAAAGAGTTGACGGAGGTGCAGAAGTACTCTGAAAAGATTGACTATATTTTTGAACTGGCTAAGAAAGAGGCTGTGGTTTCTGCTGGATTCTATGGAGTGGTGAGATATTCCATTTTTGTTAATTGTCAGTTAAAAGTCAGTTTAAGGCAATTTGTCTAATACAGTAGCCCTCTACTTCTGCTCTGATGCTTTCATTTCTTTCACAGACGGGATTAAGTGGAAATGTCATCATCCTGAGTGTGTTGTATAAGGGAGGTTTGCTGATGGCCAGTGAAGCCATGACCGTTGGGCAGCTCTCGTCTTTCCTAATGTATGCCTTCTGGGTGGGCATCAGCATTGCAGGTGAGGATGTTAGCTCACAGAAATTGATTATACACTACTGTTCAAAAGTTAAAAAGGGTCAGTATGATTTTTTTTTAAAAAGAAATTAAGAACACATTAAATAGATAATTAAAAAATATACACGTTTATACTGTAACAAAAGATTTCTTTTTTTAAATAAATGCTGTTTTTTTAAACTTCTATCTGATCTATTTATCAAATAATCAGTTGCAGTTTCTACAAAAATATTGCAGCACAATGTTGTCAATATTAGGGATGTCACAGTGAGGAAATTTTCATACCGGTATATAAACAACAAAACCAGTATTACTGCTAACAGTGGATTTGGAGGCTTTTGAAATTCATAAGATGAAATCTGACTCCTGCTGCACTGTGCTGGAACTCTGATTTCTGAGTTTGTGACACTGAAGACTGAGGTAATGGCTTCTGAAAATTCAGCTTTGCCATCACAGAAATAAAACAGATTTTGAAATGTATTAAAATTGAAAAAAGTTATTTTAAATTGTAATAATATTTCACAATATTACTATTTTACTATATCAAGCATTTCGGTGCTACCAACCATTCCACAGAAAAACAAACAGTGTTCCAACCAATCACCGTCAGGGGGTTGGTGTTGTGGACTTTCATACTGGTGCACGAAATGACGGAGGCAGAGCGAAAGTCCACAACACCAACCCCCTGACGGTGATTGGTTGGAACACTGTTTGTTTTTCTGTAGAATGGTTGGTAGCACCAATTGTTTTTTTGGCATATCTCGGACCCTAGGCTGACCACAGAGACGCAGTTTTTTTACAGCCAATTTATGGGGCAGGCAGCGAGCGGATCGTGAAGAAAGGTCAGCTGAATGTGACACTTTATGTTTCAGCCTAGAATCGCTGATACAGCCTTTAATATAAAAAACTTCTTGACCCCAATACTTGAACAGTATTTTATGTCCTTCGACATATATTACATACATATTGTATGACTGAACTTTTTAGTTCAGTCATATCCTAGGCTTCATATTTATTTTCCACATGGGCTGGTTTGCATAAAATTCACTTCATTTAGGTTATCTGGTCCCAAGGCACGCTTTATAATTTTTGCAATCAGCGTGCAACATGAGAGCAGACAAAGAGTAGGTTTCTTTCAACACAATTCTGTTGGGATTTCTCAACAAAACCACTTTTGGTGGGGGTTGAACATTTCACACTGGGCCTTATTCAGAAGTAGAACACGTTTTGCAGTAATTTTCACCCTGTGTAGAAGTTTTTAAAGCATGACTTGTCATTTTTATGTTGATCTAGGTTTCAGCTCATTCTACTCAGAGTTGATGAAGGGTCTTGGTGCTGGTACTCGTCTATGGGAACTCACGGACCGAAAGCCTGAATTTCCTCTCAATGGTAATTTGAACTGCCTAAAATAGTGTCTAAAATGCACATAAGTTCCTATAAAAAAACTGTTCAACTTTCCATTTGTGATCCTTGACCAAATAAACAGTAAATACAGTAAATATATCAAAACGTAATTTTTGATTAGCAATATGCATTGCTAAGAACTTTTCTCAAATTTTTTTTTTTTTTTTTTTTTTTTGTACCCTCAGATTTCAGATTTTCAAATAGTAGTGTCTCGGTGAAATATTGTCCTATCCTAACAAACCATACATCAATGGAAAGCTATTTATTCCGCTTTCAGATGTATGTATAAATCTCAATTGAACCTTACGACTCTTTTTTGGTCTAGGGTCACATATGTGAACAGCAGTGATGTAATTATCTTTTTGTTCTTTGTTCTTTTTTAGAGGGGCTTGTATTAAAACCAGAGCAGCTAAAAGGAGAACTGGAGTTTCGTAATGTGTGTTTTGCTTACCCAACGAGGAAAGATTCACCCATCTTCCAGGATCTAAGTCTGTCTGTGCCAGCAGGGTCAGTAATGGCAGTAGTGGGATCCAGTGGTTCAGGCAAATCCACACTGGTGTCACTGTTGCTCCGGCTCTATGATCCTGATTCAGGTGAGACCTAAAAGAAAGAATATAATGGAAAATGTTGATACTTTCATACATTGATAGCTAAGATATCCACCTTTTTCTTATCGTCAGTGTGGGTGGCCGTTTGTAAATTTAATGTGTCTGGCTTCTAGTCTCATCCACATCCAGTTGTTTTTTCAGCTGTACAAAACAGCTTGTTTTGTCGCTTGATATTGCAAATTGGTGTGTTTTAACATATTATTTTAATGTACTAAAATAATGTATCTTTATTATGAACACACTGGTTTGTGGTGCAAACAGTTTTGCTGTTTACTGCACGTAGTTATTCTTTTCTTTATTTCCCTGCAATGAACTGTAAGTCTCACCCATAGGCTAACTTCAGCGTATGTATAGATAAATGTGTAGTTTTGATTCAAATGCAGGTGTGGTCACTGTTGATGGCCGTGATATACGAGACTTGAATCCTTACTGGCTGAGGAGTCACGTCGGTACTGTAAGCCAGGTAAGAAACGCCACCAGCAAATAGAAATCAGACAATCTCATGCCTCAATTGTACTGATTTCTGTGTGTGAATTTTGTTTGTTGTAGGAGCCGGTTCTTTTCTCCTGCTCTATTGCTGAGAACATCGCTTATGGGGCGGCAGACCCAAGTCAGGTCACAGTAGAGGACATCTACAGGGCAGCACAGATTGCCAACGCTCATGACTTCATCCAGGAATTCCCTAAGGGCTATGATACCGTGGTAGGAGAGAAGGGGATACTGCTGTCAGGTATGAACAAACTTCTGATAGTCCAGTAAAATTCATGTCTGTAACAGGACGAATATGTCTGTTTGTAATTCACCTGATAATTTATGTATACCTACACTGATTTGTTGAACAGGTGGACAAAAACAAAGAGTCGCTATAGCACGAGCCCTGCTGAAGGTAATCTGTCCTCTGTAGTTTTTTAAATGATTAGTAGTTTACTCCTGAATTAAAATTACCCCCATGCCATCCAAGATGTTCATGTCTTTCATTCTTCAGAAATTAAGGTTTTTGAGAAAAACATTTGAAATGTTTCTCCATATAGTGGACTTCAATGAGGATCAATGGGTTAAAGATCCAAATTGCAGTTTCAGTGCAGCTTCGAATGTCTTTACAGGAATAGGAGTCTTGTCTAGCGAAACGATCAATCGTTACCTAAAAAAATTAAAATTGATATAGTTTTTAACCACAAATGCACAAAAGCTCTGCAATACGTCTAGGACTTCATGCATTTGCTTTGTAAACACTGGGACCTTTCCAACGTGACTGTGTAATACATGACTTTGTCAATGCAGAGCTAGTGCAAGACAAGCATTTGTGGTTAACAAGTATATTAATACTTGTATAACAAGTATATTAATTTTTATCTTTTTGAGAAAATGACCAATCATTTCGTTAGGTAACTTCAAAGGATTCCTGTGATGGCAAAGCTGAATTTTCCTTATTACTAGGTGTAGATCTTTTGAAGTTGCATAAAAACCCATTGGTCCCCATTGAAGTCCACTATACGGAGAAAAATCTTGTAATGTTTTCCTCAAAAACCTTAATTTTGACTGAAGAAAGAAAAACATGAACATCTTGGATGACATAGGGTGAGTAAATTACCATGAACTTTTATTTCTGTAGTGAACTAATCCTTTTATGAATTTTAAATTAGGGCTGGGACACGATTAATCGCGATTAATCGCATCCAAAATAAAAGTTTATGTTAACATACTAAATGTGTGTTTACTGTGTATATTTATTATGTATATATAAATACACACACATACATGTAAAGCCTTTAAAAAATACTTATATGTGTGGATAGTTATATTTGTATTTAATTTAGATTATATATAGAATTATAAATATTTTATTTATTTTAATTTAATTTTTATTTTCAGTTTTCTTTAATATACATGTTTGTGTGTGTATTTATACATACATTATATATACACACAGTAAACACACATTTAGTATGTTAACATAAACTTTTATTTTGGATGCGATTAATCGCGATTAATCGTGTCCCAGCCCTATTTTAAATATTTGTTGTTAACCAAAGGAACATTAAATCTATGTTCTCATGCTTTTCACAGAATCCAAAGATACTGTTATTGGATGAAGCCACAAGGTGAGATGTTGTTTGAATACTTTAACTTATGAATAAACTTGTACTTAAAAATAAATTAACTGATAGATTAGCAGTAGCATACCAGTTAAAAAATTTATAACATTTTTATCTTTAACTAAATCCTAAATCTTAAATTTTATATATGTGTGTTTGTGTGTGTTGTGTAATTATATAGAGTTAACAGTGTATTACTTTAAAAGATGTGTTCTCAAATTATGCATCAATTCTTTTAGTCATCATTTTCCATTTCTAAAATAATTAATGATCATGACTTAACGTCATCATGACATCATCCTTTCAGGGTTGAAAGACAAAGGTCAAAGCCTCGATTTTATCATCACTTTATCTTGTCTCATTAATAGTAGGGATGGGCATTTCTGATCATATTTCATTTCGAGTAATCCACAGGTTTGGCAAACGAGTACTCGATTAATCGGGGGTGGAGTTTAAGCAAGGTGCGGGGCGTTTGCATCACAGTATACAGCTGGGAACTAATTTCAGGCGCTGCGTGATATTACTGCGCCTGCTGCAGTTTATCGGCCTAGAAAATTGCATCTTTACATTTTCCGCCGGTCTTAGTACATGATATAACTGCAGAAGAGTCAAGTTTTAAATAGGACAAATACCGAAACTCATTGGTTATTTTTGAGCATGATGCTATATTGGTCTAATATGATTCAATGATCTATGCTAAGCTATGCTAAAAGTGATATCGGCAGAACAGGAGAACGGCTGAATGGATTTCAAAACGGTAAAACTCAACTTATTAACTCGGGGGGAGTTGGAGAATGAGCCTATTTCCAAAAAAAGTGGTGT
This sequence comes from Garra rufa, assembly GCF_049309525.1. Taxonomy (NCBI): domain Eukaryota; kingdom Metazoa; phylum Chordata; class Actinopteri; order Cypriniformes; family Cyprinidae; genus Garra; species Garra rufa. Next base: position 25,797,291 of record NC_133362.1, on the reverse strand, counting down.
GTTCCTTTAAATTTAAAAAATGCATTTTTAGAGCCAATCGATCGTCATTTTCATGCTCGATCGTCGCTGATGGGTTCGATTAATCGAGTACTCGTGCACATCCCTAATTAATAGTACAGTACTGTATGATCTTTACATGTCAACATTGTTGCTATGATTTAGTACAGAAGAACTGATTGTTAAAAAACTACCTTTAGCACAAGGTTTGTAATCAAACTAGTCACACACTCAAACTTGTCAGATTCTTAACCTGTTAACTCCTTTACTAATTTATCCTGAGATGTACAATGTTTTATGTTTGATATCTTTAAAAACAGAAAGCCAGTAATGGCTTATGTCATGATGAGAATAATTTTGTAATAAGACTTGCCCTGGTCCCTGTTTCAGTGCTCTGGATGCAGAGAATGAGTTCCTGGTACAGGAGGCATTAGAGAGGCTGATGGACGGCCGCACCGTGTTGATCATCGCTCACCGTCTCTCCACCATCCAGAGCGCAGACGCCGTGGCTGTGCTGGACCAGCACCGCGTGATGGAGATCGGTAGCCATGCCAAGCTACTTGCCAATGACCAGGGGCTCTTCCGCAAGCTGATGGAGAAGCAGGCCTTCCTGCAGGCCGAGCAGAAACAGGCTCTCTCCAAATAGAGGAAACACAGACAACAAAGAGAGTGCACATATTCAGTCATGTTTAAAGGCGTTCATATGTTTTATTGTGTTTTGAGCACTCCGAAATGACTAAGACTGAAATGTAGCTATTTATCATAAACTGCCAAGTAACTGGAAACCAGTTGTATACTGATCATTGTTAATTACAATGGCAGACAGTTACAGCATACATGCTGTAGACATGATTTAATACTCATCTGAGTTGGAGAAAACACTGCTTTTTAAATTGTTTTATGCCTTTATAGCCCCAGAAAAACAATACATTTCAAAAAAAGGAATATGAGGTTGATTTGAAATATGAGACCGAGTTACTTGATGCTACTGCTACTATTACTTGTAATAAATCATGTCAGTCCTTTATTAAGGAACAGGTGATAATCAGTTTATTAAAGTGTACCTAGGGCCTTATTCATGAAACACAAGCAGAATGAATTTCTGTGTAAACTGTACATAAAATTATTCTTAAGTAAACTTGCATTTGATTTCAATGGGAAAATTGACAAGAATGATTTTTTGAAAACCCACTAAATTCACTTAATGTACACAAATTCGTTCTGCATATGTTTCATATGGATAATCAAGTATTTTGTGAGGGTGATTACAGAAACAATGGTGCTTCTGTCCTTTCTTATCACCTTTGGTAATGACACAGATGTCAGCATATCGTGCCTAGATCATAAACTGCAAAGCTTTTACTGGGATGTAATCCAACTCAAACCCAGTTACAGTGCCATTGTGATTTGTCAGTCATGAAGATACCGTTTTAAAAGGAGCACCGGTATGGACCATTGTAAAAGAAAAAAGGATCGAAATTATTGTCTCAGTTGTATTTGAGAACAGACACTATGACAGAGATATTTTAATGTAAGTTTTACTTAATATATATATATATTTATATATGTGCCATTTGGATAAGATGAAATCTATTCAGAATTTTAGAATTTTAATACTTAGTGTGGTAACTTATTAGGTTTCAGTTTGTGAAATGTATATGTTTGTCTGTTTGTTTATTTTCTATTGTTTTATCTGCACTCTTAATAAATTACCTTGAAAGATTGATTACATAAAACTCTACCCTTCTCTTTGAGAACATATACAGTTTAAGTCAGAAGTTTACATACACCTTGCAGAATCTGCAAAATGTTCATTATTTTACCCAAATAAAAGGGATCATACAAAATGCATTTTTTCTGTTTAGTACTGACCTGAATAAAATATTTCACATTAAAGACGTTTACATACAGCCCACAAGAGAAAACAATAGTTTTATAGATTTATAAACAGGACCCTGTTTAAAAGTTTAAATACACTTGATTCTTACTACTGTGTTGTTGCCTGAATGATCCACAGCTGTTGTTGTTGTTTTTTATTCATAGTTGTCCCTTGTTTCTCCTGATCAGTTAAACTGCTTGCTGTTCTTCAGAATAATCCTTCAGGTCCCACAAATTCTTTGGTTTTTCAGCATTTTTGTGCATTTGAACCTTTTACAACAATGACTGTATGATTTTGAGTATGATATCTATCTTTTCACACTCATATGCAACTATTACAGAAGGTTTAAACACTCACTGATGCTTCAGAAGAAAAAATAACGCAATAAGAGTCAGGGGGTAAAAACTTTTAGAATTTGAAGATCAGGGTAAATTTAACTTATTTTGTCTTCTGGGGAAGCATCTTCTGTAGCTTCTAAAGGGCAGTGCTAAATAAAAAAAAATATAATAATTAGGCTAAATTAAAAAAAGGTGCACATCTTCATTCTGTTCAAAAGTTTTCACCCCTGGCTCTTTTTGCATAGATTTTCCTTCTGGAGCATCAGTGAGCATTTGACCCTTCTGTAATAGCTGCATGTCCTCGGTGTGAAAAGATGGATCTCAAAATCATACATTGTTGGAAAGGGTTCAAATACACACAAATGCTGAAAAACCAAATAATTTGTCGGACCTGAAGGACAGCAGGCAGTTTAACTGTAACTCATAAACAACTATAACTAAAACTATATGTAAACATCTTTTATGTGAAATACCTTTTTCAGGTCAGTACTAAATAAAAAATAACATGCATTTTGTATGATCCCTCTTATTTCGGTAAAATAATTAACATTTTGCAGATTCTGCAAGGTGTATGTAAACTTTTACTGCAACTGTAAATGACTTTAGTTGCCAAAAGAGGGTGCTGTTGACAGTTGAAAATAAATCACTAGCTATTTTGGAAAAAATTATAGTGATAGTGGGTTGAAGGAAAGAGGTAAAAACCCCTCAAACAGAATTGGATCTACTATTAAAAAAGTACTGCTGATGCAACCATCTTACTACCGTAATCTACAGTCTGTCTCAAATAGTAATGTCACTACACTGATATGAATTTTACTTCACCTAAATAGTAAATTGGTTTGATTAATTGACTTTATTGTGTCCCTCTAGTAAGCTCAGAAACTGAATCACTCTGATTAAGTTGAAGCAGGGAGATTGTAGCTCAGACTGTTGTGGTGTTTGCTGAAGCAGTAAGCTGCTTACCCCCAGAATGACTGGCTACAGCCTTCACTGACTCAGTCAGCTTGACATAAGCTCTAGGGCCAACTATGGCAGGATATCTGCTTGCACAGAGACGGGCCTCTTTTGAGTAAAGCATGCAGAGCAGCCACACACCTCCCTGCACTGGAGAGAAGAAAAAATCTTAATCAGCATTTTTTGTCTTGTATTTCCCAAAAATATCTATTAATCCTTAAAACAAACTAGATTTACTTGAGAAACAAAACAGCATTTTAATACGTGTATTTTCAGAGAACATACACTAGAGTTAAGAGAAAAATAAACTAAAAAGGGAAAGTATAAAACAAAACATACAAGATTGGAAAAATACCAAGTTATCAATGAAACAAAATAAAATGAAGGGAATATAACGTAAGCTCAACACTTCAGTTAACTTCATTTGACTTTGTTGACGATTTTTAAAAATATGTTTGGCCGGAGAGGTGTTTATATAAAAACATTCACTTATTAGCTTGTAAAAACAGCTTATAATATATTTAATGCACTTGTTGATACTGTTTTGCTTTACCAACCCTGCGCAAACTGTATGAAAATAATGGTATCAAATATTAGCTGTGAACAAATTCTTTAAACGTGCTATTTTATAACTGACAGAAATATACTATGAAGCACCATGTGGGAAAAGGCTAGTAGCAACATTAGTTCCGCCCTCACACCATATAGAGCTCATGTCGGGGTCTGGAATGATGACTATCAAACCATAAAAGGACAGTCATGCTCACTACGGACCTAGAGACAGTGGGAGACACGCCGCTTCACTAGGAAGTCACCCCTCGCTTCCCCCGCTAGGGCCTAATATGGTTGAAGGATGGGGAAAACTCCAAGTGAACATACAGATATCCTCAATAGTGCGCATGGGGACAAACACGAAGAGTATATAAGGTTTTCATGGGTCAGTAAGTCCGTGACTGGATCCATCAGCGGTTGTGTTCTGCACTGAGCTTCATCACAGAAAGGTAAGACCCATGTGCTACTACTAGTGTAGTAACGCGGACTGACAGAAAATAACTTTTATGTAATGTGTTACAACTAACGTATTTTATCTGAAGACTAAGTCTACTAGATATAACGACTTCGCAAGAAGTTATTGGATAACCTAGCAAAAGTTTAAAATAATTAATTTATTCTTACCATAAACTGTATGTCACTGGCAGAGTTGATCATTTTTATACTTAATGTGACAACGTGTAATAATTATACATAAGAAAACATACTTGTACTTCCATAAAGTGTTACTATCACATTTCTAAGAGATTTATGACAAAATGCTAACTTAAATGGTAACACATTATTTCAAGGTGTCCTTGTTACATGTAATTATACATAATTTACTATTATTATAATAGTAACATGGAAGTAACCCTAAGCCAAACCCTAATTCTAACCCTAACCATATAGCAAGTACATGTACTTAAAAGTATAATTACACTGTAACAAGGACACTTTAAAATGAAATGTAACCAATATTACTTTCTCACTACACTCACTTTGATTAATTGTTCGCAATATGCACAGCTTTACCCTTGTTGTACGCTGTGAAAAATAGTCAACCAAACTTATTTGCTTGATGTATTACTTGTTGCCTTAAATTTAAATAAATAAGTTACCTGCTACTTTTTTAAACACTTTGAATTTCATTACTAATGAATAAAATAAAGTTAAAAACTAAGCTGACTCATAAAACCATAAATTAGAGTCAATGAACAGAACATATTATGACTATATACTGTTAAATGGATGGGAAAATATAGGTTATAATGATGAAAACGTTTTTGCAGTTTACATACTGATTAGTGCATTGTATAATTACTTAATTCACTTTATCTTTTTGCATAAAGCTGCACCCAATGCATTAAACCAGTCATAAGGGTAATTTTTTTTGACATTTTGAATAAAAAAGCAGAATAAATAAGCTTTCCATTGATGGTTTCTTAGAATAGGACAATATTTGGCAGAGATACAACTATTTGAAAATCTGGAATCTGAGGGTGCAAAAAAATCTAAACAATCGAGAAAATTACCTTTAAAGTTGTCCAAATGAAGTTCTGCATATTACTAATCAAAAATAAGTTCTGATATCTTTATGGTAGGAAATTTACTAAATATCTTTATGGAACATGATCTTTACTAAATAACAAAGATTTTTGGCATAAAAGAAAAATCGATCATTTTGACTCATACATTGTATTGTTGGCTTTTGCTACTTATGACTGGTTTTGTGGTCCAGGGTCACATTTATCAATGTTCTCAAGAAAACGTAACTATTTTACAAGGTAGTGATTTTCATACGGAAATAAAGCGTGGCTGTCAACCCCTAAACGTAACCATTAGTGGGCGATTGAGATTCTACAAATTCATAAAATGAGCCACTAATTCGCTAAGACGCAAAATAGTTTGAAACTGCCATGACAGTGTGCTGATATTTTCCCTCATTAGACTCCATCAAGATGTGTGACGACGACGAGACTACCGCCCTTGTGTGCGACAACGGTTCAGGCCTGGTCAAGGCTGGCTTTGCCGGTGATGACGCCCCAAGAGCTGTCTTCCCCTCCATCGTTGGTCGCCCCCGTCACCAGGTTTGTTCAGTTGCATTGTGTCCTTTGTAAATATCATTTTATGGATAAGCTTAGGCTATTGAAATATTGTGACATACACTGACATAAAAATACCCTTTTTCTTTTTCCAGGGTGTCATGGTGGGTATGGGTCAGAAGGACTCATACGTAGGAGATGAAGCTCAGAGCAAGAGGGGTATCCTCACTTTGAAGTACCCCATTGAGCACGGTATCATCACCAACTGGGACGATATGGAGAAGATCTGGCACCACACCTTCTACAACGAGCTCCGCGTTGCCCCTGAGGAGCACCCAACTCTGCTGACTGAGGCCCCTCTTAACCCCAAGGCTAATCGTGAGAAGATGACCCAGATCATGTTTGAGACCTTCAACGTCCCAGCCATGTATGTGGCCATTCAGGCTGTGCTGTCACTGTACGCTTCTGGCCGTACCACTGGTGAGACAATTATTTTAACATTAAACACTCACATTAATCATGAATGTTGAAGAACAAATATACAAATTATTTTATTGTATACAACAAAATGTGCTAATTTATTTTTTATATTTAAGGTATTGTGCTGGACTCTGGTGATGGTGTGTCCCACAATGTCCCCATCTATGAGGGTTACGCTCTGCCCCACGCCATCATGCGTCTGGATCTGGCTGGTCGTGATCTGACCGACTACCTCATGAAGATCCTGACGGAGCGTGGTTACTCCTTCGTCACAACTGGTAAGAAAATGCAGTTTGACAATTTCACAGCCATTCTGTGTTGTTTTCTTCTGTTTATCTGAACAAATCAGAATTTTTATTTTAAATTGTAATAATATTTCACAATTTTGTGATTTCACAATTTCACAAACAGTATTGTACCAATACTGGATAACTGTGCATGCTCAATTCTTCTATTTTTTTAATATAAAATTTAAACATAATTTTTAATAATTTAATAACACAATTTTAAAGGTAGTTTTTAGCTAATCACAAAAGGAATATAAATTGTGCATACTGCAAATTATAATAGTTTGATGCCTGAGTTTACTTCTATTATTTAGATCAGTTCATTTTATTTTTTATTTATTTTTTTAATTAGACAAAATAGTATATCATTTTAATATAAACAATTTATCCATTACCATCAAAATTATAATTTTCATAATAATAATACAGCTATTTGCTAGTGTAAATAGCATATTTTCTTAGCAAAAAGCAATGGATTCTATTTACATTAAGTGACAACAGCACTATTTTTTAACAATATACTATTTACACTATTTACAAGTGAAAATAGCTATAGATTCTATTTACACTATGTTAAAATAGCAGGATTGTCTGCTATTTATACTACTTATTGCAAATAGTGGCAATTATGTGCATCTCAGTATTGTAGTACATTATAAAACAGTATGCAATAATAACATATTGAGTGCAAATTATGATTTTAATTCAAATGGATGCCACCTTATTGGGACAATAAAGCCCTCCCTAAGCCTACCCTAACCCTACCTGATACTTTTTTTTTATTTCTTTTTTTGATTATTTCCTTCATTTTTATTGAAAATAAATGCTTTCCAATGTGATAAGAGATTTGAAATTGGAGAAAAAAAGTTTGGCAAAAGGCGGATTTGAACCTGTGTCGATCACATTAAAAAGACTACAGCACTCGCTTTAGAATCTATGCTACTGGAGCTGTTATTTAACAACCATCTTTTGTAGTGTTGACTAGTCCAATGACATGTTGGTGGGCAGAGTTAGTGTAAATGGCCTCTGCCAACAAGGCGGGCTATTTCCACTTAGTGCAAATGGTGCATCCATTTGTTATTTGTTCTGCTGTTAGTATGTTAGAAACAACTGACTTACTTAAACTCTGTTTATAGCTGAGCGTGAGATTGTCCGTGACATCAAGGAGAAGCTCTGCTATGTGGCTCTGGACTTTGAGAATGAGATGGCCACTGCCGCCTCTTCCTCTTCCCTGGAGAAGAGCTACGAGTTGCCCGACGGCCAGGTCATCACCATTGGTAACGAGCGTTTCCGTTGCCCAGAGACCCTCTTCCAGCCTTCCTTCATTGGTGCGTAAAAACAAACGCTATTCAAAATTTCAGCATTTTTCTATACAGCTTTTATTTTTATTAACAAGGTGTTTCTAAACAGGTATGGAGTCTGCTGGTATCCATGAGACCGCCTACAACAGCATCATGAAGTGTGACATTGACATCAGGAAGGACCTGTATGCCAACAATGTCTTGTCCGGTGGTACCACCATGTACCCAGGTATTGCTGACCGTATGCAGAAGGAGATCACTGCTCTGGCCCCCAGCACCATGAAGATCAAGGTAATGCATCTGTGGTTATCCTTTAACATGGCCCCGTTGCTCACAGTGCATCACTAACCTGTTCACGTGTCTCCTTTATTCTTCCAGATCATTGCCCCACCTGAGCGTAAATACTCCGTATGGATCGGTGGCTCCATCTTGGCTTCCCTGTCCACCTTCCAGCAGATGTGGATCACCAAGCAGGAATACGATGAGGCAGGCCCCAGCATTGTTCACCGCAAGTGCTTCTAAATCAATCATCTGCATCTCTTTGCTGTGGAATATGCAATAATGGAGAATACATTCATCACTATGGGACAGCTTTGGTACAAATTTATTTTGTACCCATGTGTTACTCGATGAACATACCCTGGATTACCAAGCAGGAACACGATGAGGCAGGCCCCAGCATTGTCCAAACAGACACAATCAAGATCCAGAAGACCATTATACCATGTTATACTAATGTAATCTGTACATAAATAGTCATTAATTTATTAAAGTCCATTATTTGGTATTGGTTTTTGTGCCGTGTTTGTGTTAATAAATTGTTCGACTGCAGACTTGAGCCTAGTGATCTAGAGTGTTGCTGAAAAGGAAATCAGTTTTTTTTTTTTTTTTTTTTTTTTTTTTTATTAGAAAAATGTTCTACTACGAATTACACATAATACAGTTAAATTCGTTGCAGAGTTTGCTTAGTGTACAAGTTTATGAAGATTGAAGGCATCAAATGGTCACGCATGGTCATTTAACCCTTCTACTATTTTTAAAAATAGTGAAAGTTGACCTCTGGCTGACCTCACAGCAATGTGCTACATCTGCTTCCTGAAAAAACAGGATGGGGTCCTGACCAGTCATATAAGAATAAGTAATTAAAAAATAATGATAAACAATGGTTCAAATTCCTTTCAAATTCCTAAAATGTGCATGGTTTGTGATTCCTTAAGGTAGTCATAAAGGCACAATATGTAATTTTTCGCCGCTAGAGGTCGCATTGTTTAAAAACAATAACAGAGGCGACGCTTGATGACGCAATTACGGAGCGTAGAACGATGGGAAATGTGTTTTCACAAATCATGTTCACGGATGATTTTAGTTTTGTGAAAACAGGTTTTGGCATATAGCAATAAGCACCATCCTTAATGACATTTTAAACAAAATATTAACAATTTTGTGATGTATACTGTCATTATGTATATTTTAATATATTTAAACATCAAATGATAGACAGACAGACAATATCTGATGATACAGACAGACAGATAGATGATAGAACGATAGAGACAGATGATAGAAAGGTAGACAGGCGGCAGATAGATAGACATACATTCAGATGACAGAAAGACAGACAGATATTCAGATAGATAGATAGATAGATAGATAGATAGATAGATAGATAGATAGATAGATAGATCAAGCTGTTACTATGGTTACTTTCTCCGCAAATGTTCATGGTGTGTGCATGGTGTTTTCGAGCGTTTGAAACGCTGTTTAAAAGTTATAAATAGTTATACTTTTAAAAATAATACTTTTAGGGGCTCCTTAACCTTTTTTACCTCCTTTGGGAGGACAAGCTTTAACGGTAGACAACACCTGTTGATGTCTTCTCGTGATTTCCAGCGCCTTTACCACAGGGCGGAGCTACAACCGTGTTTTACAAAGCAAGCTTGACGTCTGCAGACAACAAGCGCCATCTGTTTACCTTCTCGTCCCTGCCTGAATCAAAACAGTAAGTAAATACATGACCAAAAAACGGCTCAGATTAGTGTTGACAGGTGTTTATGCGCGAATGAACAATCAACTTGCCTCCGCTCACAGCTGTCACATGACCATTCGCTTCAAATACTAGTCGACGTTGGAATGCAACGTTGACATGTAAACTACTTACTATACCGGACGCCAAAACGTTTGATTTCATTTAGGTAGTCCGTGAGTCAAACGCTAATATTTAACGTTGACTACTTACAGTATAAAGCTCTTTCGTTTAGTACGCTCTGTTCTGCATACTGTCGATGGCAACATGTTATATTTGATACGTATTAGAAATGTCTTTCTCTTATTTGTGCGTTTTGGATTAGCGAACTGTATCATTTAAATCAACATTCATGTTTAGTGTCACCGTATAAACCCTAATATGCAAATGCGCTAAGAGGTTCAGAGAGCTCTGAGGTGACGCCATGGTTTAAGTAGGCGTGTACGTGAAGGGGGCGTGACGAAGGAGCGCCATTCACAGCTGGCCAGCGATTGGCTTTTAGTTGCCTATTAGAATTCTGTTACCATAGTGATTTGGTTTAAATGTCTGGCGCGAGAGATGGGCGGATTCATGACAGACTGCATAGTAGACAACTTCGCTGTATAATGTACAATTTCTCTATTTTTTCTGCAGGCGAACCGATAGTGAAATATGGTAACGAAGCGAATTAGGTCTGAATACATGAAGAAATTTAAAGATCCGAAATGGGACACTTACTCAAAATGTTATGAGGATTTGCTGAAATACAGACTGTCAAGACGGCTGTTGGAGCAAGCGCACAACCCCTGGTTTTGGGGAGAATGGGGGAGCGACACAGGCTCCAGCGGTAAATCTACTCCTTTAAGTCGAAATAAAGTTGAACCTGAGAGGCTCCATAATGGGAAACCAGAACGATCTGCATGTGTGACACCAGAACCAGCAGCTGAACCACAACCACAGGCAGAAGTACAGGACAATAACGCTGCAGACACCAGTAAGTCTTGAGAAACAGGCTGTCATCTTCTGTTTTTTATCTTTTATATTATTCATATCTTTTATAAAATAGTTTGTATTCTAGCCAATTTATTGATAAATGCATCCTCGTTAATTTAACTATATCTGAATAATATCAAATACAAGTATTAGAACAAAATGCACATTTTAAAAACCTGAATTAAAAAAAATCAGGAATGGAAAAAGTTATTTCAGTAATTAAATTACTGTAAATAAAAAGTAGAAATATATATTTAAAAAAGTCCCAAAAGTATATTACAAAAATACTAAAATTTAAAGTACAATAAAACCTAGTTTTCTAATATTTATATTTACTTGCACTGACATTTAAGTAATTTTAATGTGAATTTTTTTTTTCATTTAACATTAACAAAAATCATTTGATTTATATTTTTTAGAACACTACATGGCAAGGCATAAAGACAATAAATTGTACTTAAAGTACCAAAAGATTAAAATTCTGTCATTTACTCACCCTCATGTTGTTCCAAACCCGTAAGACGTTTGTTCATCTTCAGAACACAAATTAATATATTTTTGATTAAATCCAAGAGCTTTCTGATCCTGCATAGACAGCAACGCAACACGCTCAAGGCCCAGAAAGGTAGTAAGAACATCGATAAAATAGTCCATGTGACATCAGTGGTTCAACCATAATTTTATCAAGCTACGAGAATACTTTTCGTGCGCAAAAAAACTAAACAAAAATAACGACTTTCAACAATTCTTCTCCTCTGCGTCACCCTAGCACCATATTGAAGAGTACCACAACGGATGTGCACACTTTCATAGGGTGATGCAGAGGAGGAGTATTGTTGAATAAAGTCACTGTTTTGAGTTTTTTTTTTGCGCACATTAAGTGTTTTGTAGCTTTATAAAATTACAGTTTAACCACTGATGTCACAGACTATTTTGTTGATATTCTTGGTAACTTTCTAGACCTTGAAGGTGAAAGGACCCTTGCTGTCTATGCAGGGCCAGAAAGCTCTTGGATTTAATCAAAAATATCTTAATTTGTATTCTGAAGATGAACAAAGGTCTAACGGGTTTGGAATGACATGAGGGTAAGTAATTAATGACCGAATTTTCATTTGAATGAAAACTACTTTATTAAAACACAGTAAAAATGTCACATTTCATGCAAATCTCTATGACTTTTATCACCAGAGCTAGTTACCGGAGTTGCTGGGCAGAGTCATCAAGACACAGGGAGGGAGGAAGAGAGAGCCAGAGAAGACTCTCCTGCTCTCAACCCAGAAACTAACACACATATCCCGAACACACCAAAGAGCAAACGGCGCTCCTCACACAAGTTTTCAAGATCAAAGGTCAAGCCTCATACCCCCAAAGACCCTGAAAAAGAAAACCGCCACCCTTTTGCTCTGTATGGTGCAGGAGAGAGGCAGACAGATATGGCTTCCAAGAAAACCCATAATGTTGGTCCTACAGCATCAACTGCAGAGGTGAGGAAGTTTTCAGGAAGCATAAGTGAGCATTAAAGGGATAGTTCATCCAAAAATGACAATTCTGTCATTAATTACACACCCTCATGTCGTTCCAAACCCGTAAGACCTTTGTTCATCTTTGGAACACAAATTAAGCTTTTTTTAAGCTTTTTGACCCAGCATAGACTGCAAGGGTCCTACCATGTTCAAGGTCTAAAAAGGTACGAAGTCCATGTGACATCAGAGGTTCAATCATAATTTTATGAAGCTACAAGATTTTATTTCAACAATTCGTCTCCTCCATGTCATACTAGCACCATTTTGGAGAGTACCACAATGAATGCGTGTGCATCAAAAATATCTTAATTTGTGTTCCTAAGATGAAAGAAGGTCTTACGGTTTTGAAATGACATGAGGGTGAGTAATTAATGACAGAATTTAAATTTTTGTGTGAACTATCCCTTTAATCAGTATGGGAAAAAATAGTAATGTAATAAAAACTATTACAGTTTGGTTAACATAAATAGTCAATTTAGATAGAAATGAACAATTGTTCAGTTTTATCTTTGGGACTTTTTTAAAGAATAGTTCACGCAAAAATGAAAATTCTGTCATTCATTAGTCACCCTCATGTCGTTCCAAACCTGTAAGACCTTCATTCATCTGGGGAACACAAATTAAGATATTTTTGATGAGAGCTTTCTGACCCTGCATAGACAGCAACACAACTGACACGTTCAAGGCCCACCAGATATAACCACTGATATCGTTGTTTTACCTTTTTTTTTTTTTTTGCACATTCACTTTAACATTGGGGCCTTTCCAACATGACTGTTATATGTTTTTGAATTTGTCATTTTTTCTTTCGGCATAAAAAGTATTCTCATACTTTCAGAAAATTAAGACTGAACCACTTTTGTCACATGGACTATTTTATTGATGTTCTTACTACCTTTCTGGGCCTTGAATGTGTTAGTTGTGTTGCTGTCTATGCAGGGTCAGAAAGCTCTCAGATTTCATCAAAATATCTTAATTTGTGTTCTGAAGATGAACAAAGGTCTTACGGGTTTGGAAGGACATGAGAGTGAGTAATTAATGACAGTATTTACATTTTTGGGGAACTATCCCTTTAAGTGCTTATTGCTATTCATGCATACTTCATGCAGCATTTCTTCTGTCTAGATACACGAGTCAGCGTTGCGAGCAAAAACCAGACGGGAGGTGGAAAAACAGATAAAGAGAGTCGACAAACAGAGAGCCAGATCTGCTGATTTTGAAAAGAACAGAAATAAGGTTGTCCCCGAATTCAACCCCTGGATGACAGAGTACATGCGCTGCTTTTCAGCTCGTTCTCGGTAGTACTGCTTTCTGAAATCCTTTGAAAATGTCAGTGACTATTTAAACCTCTGAGGCTGAACAACTCAAAACAATTTACATGACTGCTGCATCTCTCCAGCTCACTTCCCGTCTTCCAGAATAGGCCACAATGAGTTAAACTCAGATTATAACTCAAGGTTTTTTAGGGGTTTATTTACACCATGGATATGTTGCATTTACTGGTACATATCAAACATGAAAACACAATGCATTGATGCTGCAGAGCAAATTGTCAAACAATCACATGCCTTGTTGCATGGTTTTTGTAGGGTTGCGTAGATGTACAGGCCATGAAATTTACCAGTGTCTCTTTACACCCTTAGCCAATTACTTAAAAGTGTTCAGTAATTGTCAAACAACTATAGGCATAAAATGTGATATATTGTTGTGTATTATCTACATTGTGGTAAGAGTTAGGTATAATGTAAAGAAATCTGTTTCGTAGTTTATATTGATCATTTGCGCCAACATGAATCTTTAAGTGTTAAGCAACACTTAAAGAGTCTCACATTGAAAGTCGATCTGTTATATTATTATCTGCTTTCTTTGATATAAGATGTATTATATTTTACTTGTACATTCACACTAATGGTGCATTCCATGTGGTATTGTGTCAAAACAGTACTATCATTATATAATGTAAAAAGTCACTGGTATCTGAAGCATGAAACATACAGAGCAAAAGTAATTCCAGCTGTTCATCATCAAGCATAACTTTCATTCAATGTGATGTTATTTGGTTTTTAGTAGCACTCAGGTATTTCTTGTTGTATTTTATGTAATTTATTAATGAGAAATAATGATACTGGGATATTTGTACTCTTTATATATATATATGATGTTATTGTACTAATTTTGACTAAATATTTTTAGTTCAGCATCTCTGAACAAATGTACAGGTTTTTTTTCACATCGTATCTTCATAGTGATTTATGTCATGTGCTATTAATAGTGTTGGTTTTAGTATAAGAATAATGAAGCCATAATGTTTATGAGCTACATTAATATGATTAATATCCATTCCACTGTCTGTTATAAAAGCAGTTTTGAAGGGTATTAAAGTTTAAGTGTTTAGATTCCTGCTTGTGAAACTGAGATGTGTTTAAATGTGACACGAGTTTCTTTATGAGACGGACTGGTAATGAATGTGTCAATTTTCAGTCTTAAAGATTTGGTTCACTTTGAGAATAAAACTTTCCGGATAATTTACTCACCCCATGTCATCCAAGATGTTCATGCATTTCTTTCTTCAGTCAAAAAGAAATGAAGGTTTTCGAGGAAAACCAGGATTTTTCTCCACATAATTGCAGCTTCAAAGGCCTTTACACAATCCCATCTGAGGAATAGGGGTTTTATCTAGCCTAGCGATCTGTCATTTTCTAAAAAAATAAATAAATTATTATACTTTTTAACCACAAATGCTCATCTTGCACTAGCTTGACCTCACACATTATGTAATCACGCACATGTGATGTAGACAGAAGCATTGATCCAGAGCTTACAAAGTAAAAAGCCATTTACAAAAAGGGAAAATAACAATGTTGGATGAGATTTTTTTTGAGATTGGAGGAAAAAATTACATGCAGTTTTTCGCCCTACTCTACATTTTTGACCCAAAGTACACAGACGAAGAACTAACCACTTTTCCAACGTGTTCACGTGAAATGCATTGCTAGTTCAAGACAAGCATTTGTGGTTAGAAAGTATATAAATTGTACTGAACTGTATTTCTTATAGAAAATGACAGACTGTTTCGCTATAGATAAGACCCTTATCACTTGGCTGGGATCATGTAGAAACCCTTTGAAGCTGCATTGGAGAAAACTATATGCACTACATGGAGAAAAATCCATGAATGTTTTCCTCAAAAAAACTAAATTTCTTTTCGACTGAAGAAAGAAAGACATGAACATCTTGAATGACATGGGGGTGAGTAAATTATCAGGAATTTTTCATTCTGGAAGTGAACTAATCTTTTAACATTTAATATAATGGTATATTAAAGTAAAATAAAGCATAACATTTTTCATAAGTGTATTGTGGTTGGAAAAGTAGTTCTCATGTTTGTAGGTAAGGATAGTTTGTTTACAGGCTTGCTGCTATAACATTTGGAACTCCTTTCTCTCTAATGCACAAGGCAGATTTTTATATTGCCAACTCATTACAGCATGCTATTCCTAGACATTAGGATTCTGCAATCCTGCCAAGACCTTATCCATGTGTCAGATCCAAGGAGCAATTTAAATGTCTGTCAGTGTCTCCTTATTCACTTTAACTGAATGAGAAATTTGATTTTTTATTTAATAATTTTTTGTAAAGAAACTTTTGCATGAAGAAAGATGGTCAGACACTGATTTTACAAACATTGATTTTACATTCAGCAGCCAAATACATTTGATTAGGTAAGATTTGAATCAGATCTTAATTCTTTACATCAGTGCTACAGAATTAGCCGAACTTTTTTTTGAGGTTGATGTAAAGTATAGACACTAGATGAATGACAAACTGAGGCAAATACCATTCAGTGCAGTGTTAAACATGACTATTGGTGATTTGTCCCATTTTACAGTTTTACAAACATAAAAGCTTTATATATAGACATAATGATGAGCATTATGAAGTAAGGTCCACGTGGATTTATCAATTTTTCGGTGCAAGCTTATTTTAAAACAGGGCACAAAGTAGAGAAAAAACTAAATACATTAAAAAAAAGAGAGAGAGAAAGAGAGAAAACCACAACACAAATCTATTTTCAAAAAAAAAGAAATTGATTTAAACATCAGTGTCATTTCAACAGACACCTAAAAATGGGATTGCAGCACAAAAATGCTTTACAATAAATATAGAGTATGTAACACTGATTTTGAAGCTGTTCATACTGATAATGTATTACAGTGCGATATGAAGGCTAAGTGTGCACTGGCCCTTTAAATTATAATACAAAAACTAACTTCTTGACATAAATGTCAAAAAAAGACTTGAAAAAGCAAATAAAGTGATAATGTATGATAAACTCCATTGATAAGACTTACAGGCGCGTGCCGTAAAGCAGTGATGCAGTATGCCTAAGCTATATATATGCTGTATATAGTCATTTATGAATATGTCGTAGTACTGCAACCATGAAACATGCTCCACGGTGATAATAGAAACTCTTCTCTACACAACATCTACATATGGAAGAGGGAAAGATGGGGCAGGGGCTCAGTGCAGTATTCTCAGGGTCAAGGGCCTGGTCTTTTAGCTACCCTCAGGGTTTTGGGTACCACAGATGTCTTGGCTTGGGCCCGAGGGGGGACAGTAAACATTTTTCCGGAGCCTTCTTGAGTGTCCACCGGCTTGTCAGAACAGAAGTAAAAGTAAGGTGAGGGAAACAGTCACTCCACCACGATGAGCCGTACGTCAAACTCCCGACTAATGTCCTCCTCCTCGTGTTCGCGAAACCTGCCTTGGCCAGAGGACACAGAAAAAGTGCAGGTAATCATATAGATGGTCTTCTACAAACTGAAGGAGCTGCTTCCTAATCAGCCTGGATCTTCCTCAGACACCTTGAATTTCTATTTCTAGCTCGCATTCCAAATAAGGCCCCTCAGAAACCTTGGAAAGCATTTGGGAGGATCTGGAGTTAAATATATCCATTCCCCTGACACAGTTTCTCATGTGGCTTTTGACTGATAAGAGGGTGGAGGGGATTGAAGGACTTGTTTGTCCTCAGGAGGGGGCGGAAGAAGGTGAAACATTTGGCCATTTGTATGTACGTGTGCTGCGTCATCGTCGCTCGTATGTGAGGCATGCAGAAGCAAACTTGAGCGGCGTTTGGTGGGTGTCAGTGACAAAAATAGCAGCTCTTCTTGAAGAGAGTTCCTCCCTGCTAGGGCATGCCAAATACAGTAGAGATGCTGTGGGGCGGCTATCAACATCCTTTTACAGACGACAACGAAAGGCGCTGATTTTCCAGACGCAATTTATGAAAACACTGACTAAAGCTAAAATGATGCATCATGAAGTATTTTGGTATCGCTTTACAATTCAGTTCAGTTCAGTACTAATTGATAAAACATTAGGAAACAACACTTTTTAAAGCATTTAAAGTATTTTTACTATTTAAACTGAACTAACTTCCATTTAGGGGCAATATTTGCCCCCTGGAAATGGTCCACCTTATTATTATAATCCGCATACTATGTTGACATTAATGTCAAATACTTGAATTTACCGAATTACTTTAATCAATATTTTAAACTGTTGTCAATAACAATGGACTGTTTAAAACTGTATCTAAATTATACATGTGAAAAACATAGAGCTGCAATATTATGACAAAACTCATTATTGTAGATTTCTGCTCCTTATATTGTAATAATGATTATTAATGTAGATATAGAAAATAATACATACCGTTTTTGTTTAGTTTTAAGAACGTCACAATCTGGCTTCACAGACAAACATGTCTTTCCATGAAGTTTGCCTATTCCAGCACAAGTTAGGCATAAAAACTTTGCTAAAACTTTGCAGAGCAAGTTATTGTAAGCGAATCTAAATGTAATTCCGCAATTCATTTTCACATTTAATTTTAAATCGCAACAGCTGTTTTTTGTTAGGATAGGACAATATTTGGCCAAGATACAACTATTTGAAAATCTGGAATCTGAGGGTGCAGAAAATTCTAAATATTGAGAAAATCGCCTTAAAAGTTGTCCAAATTAAGTTCTTAGTAATGCATCAAAAATTTCCAACCCTGGTATACATACTGTTCAAAAGTTTGAGGTTGATAAGATTTTTAAATGTTTTTTTGAAAGAAGTCTCTTATAGTCACCAAAGCTGAATTAAAAAACAAACAAACTATTATTTCAGTTCAAAATAACATTTTAAGTTAACATCCTTTTGTAGAGGAAAAGGGTAATGAAAAAAAAAATCAAAACTAGTAGTGAGTAGAAATCAATGCAAAATATTTAAGTTATTGGACAAATTGGGCTTCATTTAAGAAAGACCCTTTTTTTTTGCTTTTTTGTTTATATATCACCTTGAATTCTTATATGTGAACCCAACAATACATTGTATCAGTCAAAATGATCAATTTTTCTTTTATGAAATATTAATATCAAAACATAATTTTTGCTTAGTAATAAGCATTGCTAAGAACATTTGGAGGACTTTAAAGGTGATTTTCTCAATATTTAGATTTTTTTTGCACCCTCAGAACCCATTTTTTCAAATAGTTGTATCTCAGTCAAATAGTCTATCCTAACAAACCATACATCAATGGAAAGCTTATTCATTATTTATACCATTCCATTATGGCTGGTTTTGTGGTCTAGGTTCACATATTGTTAACACTTATGTGACTCAATGTAAAAAATAAACAAATAAATAAATAAATCATTTAAGAAATGAAAATATTCAGGGGAAAAGCTGAGAGAAAAATGCAAGTTTAAGCTAAAAACTAAACATTTAAAATATGATTCAATTATTGAAAAAAAACAACAAGGACACTGAACAGAAAACAACCATTACCAGACTGAACAAAACACCTAAATCTAATATGCAGGGAATGATGATCTGAGAAATGTGAACAACGGTATCTGATTAAATCTGAATGCAGCACAGCTATTTTTAGTGGATGTTGCCGTTGTGAGTGTTACAGAGTGGCAGTGGAGGAAAAACAGCACTCTACCACCCTCATGCATTCAAACTGCCACACTCACATCAGACCTTTTTAGATATCAAGTTTATAACATTAGCAGCAAGTAGAAAAATAGTATTAACGAATAATGACTGCCCATCACAATGTTAAAAAAATTGTGAAACCCCTCAGGACATCTTCTAATATTAAAAACCTAGATCTGAAAAGCAACTAGAGAGAGGACATAATGTAAACCATCTGGACCATCACCTGGTTGGTCAGCTCTCTGGGATCTGTGTTAACAGCCACACTCCTGCACACTCTCTGCTTGAGCCCGTCTGGGAGAACGCAGCTGCCGCAACGCTGCATCTCCGTACTGGATTCCTGAACCCATCCGCTCCGGGTCCAGCTCGCCTACACAAGCAAATAAAAAAAACACAGAAGCATGATTCAAATGTTTTTGTAAGCTTATAAGTAACAGCTCAAGGCACTGGTAGGTTTGTACCTGACTCTATTTTGTTAAGGATTTTCCGAGCACACTGGACAAAAGCTTCCTCCACGTTCTCCCCCGTTAGAGCACTGGTCTCCAAAAACATGAGCTCTGAAAGCAAAGATAGAAACAATTATGTCTGTTTTGTTAAATTAATAATATTCACTAAATACATTCTCAAAAAAAAGTTGAAGATTGTGATTACATTGCGAAATATTCTGTAATAGTGCTTATTTAGTATTATTTATATATTATTATAGTATTTATTACAATTTTGAAGTGGATTTTATTTTTGTATTTTCAGTTTTCATTTTAATTTTTGTTTGAGCAATTTTGTTATGTGCTTTTGTTATTTTTACTAGTTCTATTTTATATTTTTGTGTAGCTTTCTTTATATTTGTCTTTAGTCATTTTTTGTATTTTTTCATATTTTTTTTAATAGTTCATTCATTTGTTTTATTTCATTTCCAAATTTACATTTTTCATTTAATATTTATATTTTATTTTAATATTGTCTTAACGTGCAGCAAAGAGAACAATTTAAGTGGCCAAATACTCTTCAAAGATCACAGATGGAAAACTGCAGAAATCAGTTAAATATAAAATATAAAAAATAAAGGAAAACTGCACCTCCATCACAAGTCATTTCAGACACTGTTCAAGAAACAAATCATCTGCTCTAATGCAAAAACAAACTCCACCATATTAATTTACCATACTGGAACTTCAGCCAGGACTGGCTTTTATTGCCATATGAAATGAGAATTTTTTTTTTTTTTGGAGCTAGAACACATTAAAGGTTTGGTGCACATAGGGATAAAAAGTGCCCCATGTCCACATTTAAATATATCACCAGATGTTCTTTTTTGTGGACCTAATTTTACACCAAAGGTCCTAGACATCTTGTTCAGATACATGCCATCATGTTTTATATCAAATACCAACAGATAAAAAAAAGGTAAAACTGACTTTCTCAGTTAGAAATATTATAATGGGTCATGGTTAGATCTTCCATCACCACATTGATTCAAAACAAACATCAAAATCAACACAAAAACTGGCCACTGAACACAAAATCAAGATTCTGCCATAACCATCCCAATTCCCTGACCTGAATCCTATGGAAAATGAGGGGGATAAACTGAAGAAGAGTGAGCACCAACATTTGAAGGATCTGGAGAAATTCTGTATGGAGGAATAGTCTAAAATCACTTGCCATATATTCTCAAAACTCATCAGGCATGAAGGGGGAAAAATCAGAGCTGTTTTTCATGCAAATGGAAGTTGCAGAAAGTTTTGAATACAAGGGTGCCAACAATTATGGCCAGGGTGTATTAGAGAAAACCGTTTATTTCATAATATTATATTACCCCCACTTAATTTTTTTTTATTTTTAATGAAATGTTTGAATTTTGTAGATTTTTTGACTAAAGATCAACAGGAGAAACAACGCTGATTTATTTTTACAGCCTTCTTTGCCCATATTTACCAACGGTGCCAACAATTTTGTCCATGACTGTGTAAACACTACAGGTCCTTTTCAAAAAATTAGCATATTGTGATAAAGTTCATTATTTTCTGTAATGTACTGATAAACATTAGACTTTCATATATTTTAGATTCATTACACACAACTGAAGTAGTTCAAGCCTTTTACTGTTTTAATATTGATGATTTTGGCATACAGCTCATGAAAACCCAAAATTCCTATCTCAAAAAATTAGCATATTTCATCCGACCAATGAAAGAAAAGTGTTTTTAATACAAAAAAAAGTCAACCTTCAAATAATTATGTTCAGTTATGCACTCAATACTTGGTTGGGAATCCTTTTGCAGAAATGGCTGCTTCAATGCGGCGTGGCATGGAGGCAATCAGCCTGTGGCACTGCTGAGGTGTTATGGAGGCCCAGGATGCTTCGATAGCGGCCTTAAGCTCATCCAGAGTGTTGGGTCTTGCGTCTCTCAACTTTCTCTTCACAATATCCCACAGATTCTCTATGGGGTTCAGGTCAGGAGAGTCGGCAGGCCAATTGAGCACAGTAATACCATGGTCAGTAAACCATTTACCAGTGGTTTTGGCACTGTGAGCAGGTGCCAGGTCGTGCTGAAAAATGAAATCTTCATCTCCATAAAGCTTTTCAGCAGATGGAAGCATGAAGTGCTCCAAAATCTCCTGATAGCTAGCTGCACTGACCCTGCCCTTGATAAAACACAGTGGACCAACACCAGCAGCTGACCTGACACCCCAGAAAATCACTGACTGTGGGTACTTGACACTGGACTTCAGGCATTTTGGCATTTCCCTCTCCCCAGTCTTCCTCCAGACTCTGGCACCTTGATTTCCGAATGACATGCAAAATTTGCTTTCATCCGAAAAAAGTACTTTGGACCACTGAGCAACAGTCCAGTGCTGCTTCTCTGTAGCCCAGGTCAGGCGCTTCTGCCGCTGTTTCTGGTTCAAAAGTGGCTTGACCTGGCACCTGTACACGGTGCCTCTGGGTGTTTCTACTCCAGACTCAGTCCACTGCTTCCGCAGGTCCCCCAAGGTCTGGAATCGGTCCTTCTCCACAATCTTCCTCAGGGTCCGGTCACCTCTTCTCGTTGTGCAGCGTTTTCTGCCACACTTTTTCCTTCCCACAGACTTCCCACTGAGGTGCCTTGATACAGCACTCTGGGAACAGCCTCTTCGTTCAGAAATTTCTTTCTGTGTCTTACCCTCTTGCTTGAGGGTGTCAATGATGGCCTTCTGGACAGCAGTCAGGTCGGCAGTCTTACCCATGATTGTGGTTTTGAGTAATGAACCAGGCTGGGAGTTTTTAAAAGCCTCAGGAATCTTTTGCAGGTGTTTAGAGTTAATTAGTTGATTCAGATGATTAGGTTAATAGCTCGTTTAGAGAACCTTTTCATGATATGCTAATTTTTTGAGATAGGAATTTTGGGTTTTCATGAGCTGTATGCCAAAATCATCAATATTAAAACAATAAAAGGCTTGAACTACTTCAGTTGTGTGTAATGAATCTAAAATATATGAAAGTCTAATGTTTATCAGTACATTACAGAAAATAATGAACTTTATCACAATATGCTAATTTTTTGAAAAGGACCTGTATATCTACAATACTAATGAACCAACAACCAATCACTGTTTTATAAAAGCCCGTTTCCACCACTGAATAAAAAAAATAAAAAAGATTTTTTCTCTAAATTTTGACTTTTTTTTTTTCACAGAACTGTGAAATATATAAACTCGCAATTGCAAGTTATAATGTCAGAACTGCAATTCTGAGAAATAAAGTCACAACTGCGTAATATAAACTCGTAATTGCAAGAAAAAAAGTCAGAATTTTGTGATATAAACTTGCAATTTAGTGTTAAGTCAGAATTGTGAGATATAAACTCACAATTCTCTGAACAGTCATTTTTTTCTCCTCAGAACTGGACTTTATAACTTACAATTGCAAGTTTATATCTCACAATTTTGAGAAAAAGTCAGAATTGCAAGAAACAAACTCGCAATTGCGAGAAAAAAAGTCTGAATTTATAAGACTACAGACTTTATAACTTGCAATTGTGAGTTTATATGATGCAATTCTGAGAAAAAAAGTCAGAACTGTGAGATAAAAAGTCGCAATTATCTTTTTATTTTTTATTCAGTGGCAGAAATGGGTTTCCATACTGTTTAGCCTCTGAAAAAGCACATGTGATCTCAATGCAGCCAGTCCTGAGTCTAAACTGGTTCACTAGTGGGCTCTTCATGTTTATGTTAGTAATACTATCCTGTAGTGACCTCTAGTGGTACAGTCACAATATGAAAACAGATATATTGACAAATACATAATTTTGAGCTATAAACATGCTTTAAAGGCTATCAGAGGACTTGTATTTAAGCCAAAAGCACTGGTTTGAACTTAAAAGCACCTTAATGTTGGATTAGTTTATGGCAAACACAGCTTTTCCCTTCACCAGATGTTAACTGATATACTTGAGTCATGTGGATTACTTGTGGATTATTGTGATGCTTTTATCAGATGTTTTGACTCTCATTCTGACGGCACCCAGTTGTTCACTACAAATGTTACCAGCCAGGAACTGCCTGTATGACATACGCACCATTCTCTTGAGCGAAGCGTGAGGCCTCCAGAAAGGTGACTTCACGGTCAGCATCCAGATCTTTTTTATTTCCACACAGTATGATCACTATGTTCTGGCTGGCCAGCATCCTGGCATCTGTCAGCCAGTTGGTCAAAGCATTGTATGTTTCTCGACTAACATCCAGAGACAGAAAACGTGAGAAATCAATACACTTAAGGATCAACAAACGCATACCATGGTATAGCTCTAGTTAATTGTCCAAAAATATGAATATCTAAGAAAAAAAGAGCAATACACAATATTTTGCAGATGCACTGGATATACACATGTGACTTTACCTAGTGATGTCATAGACGAGAAGAGCCCCTGCTGCTCCTCTGTAGTAGCTGCGTGTTACAGACCTGAGGAGAACAAATATTAACATTAATTTTGACTGTCTGTTATCACAACTTTTTGTAGATGGTACAGAGACCATCTAAACACATGGTCTCTGTTGTGATAACAGACAGTCAAATTTAGTGATAAACCAATATATCAACCAATATATCAGCCATCAGATATTTGGTCATTTTAGTGATTACTGGCATTTGCAATTAGTTTTAGAAATTCTATTTTTCAAATAGCTTTTCAAAAGCTCAGGATTATCTTTAATGCTTTTTTTCCCAACAAAGATGCAATAAATCAACATTAATGATAATAAGAAATGTTTCTTGAGCAGCAAATCAGTATATTAGAGTGATTTCTGAAGGATATTGTGACAGTGAAGACTGGAGTAATAATGCTGAAAATTCAGCTTTGATTTAAAAAAATGTATTATATATTAAAATATATTAGATTAGAAAATGGTTATTGTAAATTGTAATAATATTTCACAATATTACCGTTTTTATTGTTTGTGAGCATAAGAGTCGCCCTTTAAAAACATTAAAATCTTATTGACCGCAAACTTTGGAATCAAATTAAGTAAATATTATGTCAAATAAATGCTTGCTTAAAGGCTGAATTGCTATTCACAAACACATTTAACTTAATAATAAATGAGGGAAAAATGCAGGGTGAGATTTATTTTTCATCTGGAATTTAATTGTGAAAAGTACTAAAATGAAGAAAGTGCTAAAACACAGACGTCCAAATGATGCTACTGACATTAAATAGAACTCTGGATTGTAAATTGGTATTATATCAGCAGTCAGCCACCCTGCCGTCTAGATAACGTCACAGAATCAATATCAATTGACCGCTAGTCAAACCACATCTGCTCACAATAGCAGGAATGTATGGATCAGACCTCCTTCAACATTAGCCAGACTGACACACTTTTTGTTTAATCTACAGCATGTTTTACTATATGGCTACAACATATTAAGTGCTATGAGGTATTAAACCTTACAATTCTGAAATAAATATGTAAGACAATGTTTTAATGCAAATTATTGTATAATAAAATGAGCTGCAGCAAACAGAGCACAACAGTGCCAAAAGCTCCTCTCGGTTCTATTTGAAGAAGCTACTATTACATAATTACATAATATTTAGCTTCAAGCTATCTTGTGATTTTTTTTATATAATTATATAACTGTACTGAAAATCAATCTATTTTCACTTTACCAATGAAAGAAATAGCTTATATAAGTAGTATCAATAGCACAGTTTTATTAGTAACTAAATCTATTGATTAGGAACACATAAATAAACTACAAATTATGAAATATTTTAAATATTTAATTAAAAATTCAATATAAATAAAATTTTAATTGTTAAAGTACTAAAATTTAAATAAAAATAAAGCTAAATTGAATATTAAATAAACTATAATATAAAAAATATAAAAAAAAATAAAAATTTACATACAATTTTAATTGAAAATAATTGTTTTCTATGTAAATATATTTTAAAATGTAATTTATTCCTGTGATACAAAGCTATATTTTCAGAATCATTACTCCAGTCAGTGCTGCTTAATATTTTTTTGGAACCTGTAATACTTTTTTCAGGATTCTTTGATCAATAAAAGGTTAAAAAGAACAGCATATATTTAAAATAGAAAGGTTTTTTAACAATATGCACTACTGTTCAAATGTTTGGGGTCTATAAAGTTTTATTCTTTCTTTTTTTGAAAGAAAATAATACTTTTATTCACCAAGAATGTGTTAAAAATAATAAAAAGAGATTTATATTTTGAATAAATGCTGTTATTTTTAACTTGTTATTCATCAAAGAATCATGAAAAAAAGAATCACAGCTTCCAAAAAAGCATTTGGCAGCACAGCTGTTTCCAACACTTATAATTCTAATAATAAATCAGCATATTAGAATGATTTCTGAAGGATCATGTGACACTTAAGACTGGAGTAACAGCCGATGAAAATTCAGCTTTGCATCACAGGAATAAATTACATTTTAAAGTATATAAAAATAAAAAAAACATTATTTTACATTGTAATAACATTTTGCAATATTACTGTTTTTTTTCTGTATTTTTGATCAAATAAAAGCAGCCTTGATGAGCATAAGAGAAGTCTTTAAAAAATAATTACCATCCCAAACTTTTGATATATAGATATATATATATATATATATATATATATATACACACATACATATATATATACATATACATATATACATATACATATATGTATATATATACATTGAACAAGGTGGTTTATGTGACATCAGCATATTTTATTTTAAATGCGCTGAGTTTATTTTGGCTCTAAGGAAGCTGCTGGCAAACGTTCAGTGCAAATTAAGTGAATGTTGATAGCGCTGACAAATGAATCTGTGCAAGGTACTATAAACTCCTACATGCAATCTGGACTTGAATCACTCTCTCACCAAATGCTCCACCATCTGACTGCCTGAGAACAAATCTGGAAATTATCATCATGATCTAAATCTCACAGTAGTCCTCACAAACATGGCTAGTCTAAGAGGGAAACAGTTTTAGAAATATGACACAGCCGTATGAACACACCTGAAACGCTCCTGTCCTGCTGTATCCCAGATCTGGAGCTTGACAAACTTATTGACCACACTGATTATCTTCGAGCCGAATTCAACCCCAATGGTGTGATTCGAGTCATCTTTGACTGGAGGAACAAGGAAAAGACATTATCAACAAAACAGTGACGTGTGTAACATTTCATAGATTTGTTTCTGAATGTTTCAAGGTCAGATAACAGAAACTGACATACATCTTTTTTCTATAAACTGATGAAGCAGACAAGATTTTCCAGTTCCTGCATTTCCGATCACAAGAAACTTAAACAGGAAATCTAAAGAGGAGAAAAACAAAAACAATAAAGATGTTTTGTTAAAAACTGCATAGAATTCTGATAATAAATAGGATAATATAGGAATATTACTATATCAAAACATTAATCAGACTGGAGGCTATTGACGCTAGTCATTATCTAATCTAGACATTAAAGAGATTTGTCATAACATCCAGGTTATATCCAAATAAATAACGGTCTTTCCATAGTAATTGTTACCGTCAGTACTGTTTTATTTGCTTAATCACCGATTAATACACACTTATATGAATGTCGTCGACAGATGAAACATATGGCAGACAGAACTGCTGCCTAGCTGGCACTAAACACAGCTTGCAAGCAAATACTGTGATGAATGAGCTCGGGACACCTGCTAAAATTCATGCTATGCTCTCGATAAGACGTGTGGCAGGAGAAAAGGAAAATTAGTCACCCTACCGTAAGTCTCTGACATGACTGGCGCTGTGTTTCTAGCCTGTTTATACTGTTTTTCTCTTTCAAGGCAATCAACAAGGATATCAAATAAAGGGAAATCCCTTAGATGGTTTCGCGC
This sequence comes from Garra rufa, assembly GCF_049309525.1. Lineage (NCBI taxonomy): Eukaryota > Metazoa > Chordata > Actinopteri > Cypriniformes > Cyprinidae > Garra > Garra rufa. The sequence continues at coordinate 25,769,605 of NC_133362.1, read as the reverse complement.
ATCCTTGTCGGAAGTTTGTGAAGCAGCTACTTCCTGTTGAGATTTTCAAAATAAAGGTCAATGGTTCTTTGCAAAATGACACAAAATGCACGATTTTTCTATGAGTAATTTAAATAAATAAATAATTGTATTCCTGGTTATGGGTATTTTTTTATTATTTAGATTTACACTTCCAGTCAAAAGCTTTTGAACAGTAAGATTTGTAATGTTTTTTTAAGTCTCTTCTGCTCACCAAGCCTGCATTTATTTGATCAAAAGTACAGCAAAAGCAGTAACATTTTAAACATAATAACAAGTTTTATTATTTAAAATAACTGTTTTCTATTTGAATATAAATATAAAATGTAATTTATTCATGTGACTTCAAAGCTAAATTTGTACTCCAGTCATATAATCCTTCTGAAATCATTGTAATATTATAATAATAGTAATATATATGCTGCTCAAAAAACATTTATTATATTATTATTATTATTATTATTATTATGGTGAAAACATTTTTTCCGGTTTCTTTGATGAATGGGAAGTTCAGAAGAACAGCATTTATCTGAAATATAAATATTTTGTAACATCATAAATGTCTTTATCATCACTTTTGATCAGTTTTAAGCATCCTTGCTAAATAAAAGTATTAATTTCTATCATTTCTTTCACAAATAAATTCAAAATTAAATAAATAAATAAAAATACTGACTCCAATATGGTATAGTGTATAATGTTTCAAAAGCTTTTTTATTTCAGATAAATGCTGATCTATGTATCTGTCTATTCATCAAAGAATCCTGAAAAAATATTTAGCTGTTTTAAATATTGATAATAATAATAATAATAATAATAATAATAATAATAATAATAATAATAATATAAACTTTTATTTTAATTTATTAAGCAGCAAATCAAAATATTAGAATGATTTCTGAAGGAGAATTCAGCTTTGAAATCACAGGAATCAATTACATTTTAAAATGTATTCAAATAGAAAACATTATTTTAAATAGTAAACATATTTCAAAATTTTAGCTTTGCTCTACTTTGGATCAAATAAATGCAGGCTTGGTGAGCAGAAGAGAATTCTTTAAAAAAAATTAAAAATAAAAATTAAAAAAATGTACTGTTCAAAAACATTTGACTGATAGTGTATGTTTTTGGTGTATTTGACAGAAATTTAAAATACATATTTTGTGCTTTTTTTTTTATTCTTTTATACATTATTTAGATCTGGCGCCAGTTGCATAAACTTAGTCACAATGTTAAGACTGTGTCTTAAGAACTAGTTTGCCTACTAACTACCAGTTAACCAAGTGGTAATCAGTCTTACTTTTTAGATTTAAATTAGACCAATATACCATTTTATGTAACTGAATTTAAAAAGTTAAACCTTGAAGAAACAAATTGGATGACTATTAACTTTTAAGACTGGTTTAAGTATGAAACTGGCCACTGATTTAATGCAAAACTCCAAATGCTCTTAAATAACCGCTAGGGGGTGGTAGTTATTTATATGTGCAAGTTGCATCTGTTCTGAAAAGCTACACTAACTCATGATAATTTAAACCACATTTTACAGGACTGATCTCTTTGTACCTTACACAACTAATAAATTATATTTTGTTTTTATATCCACATTTTCTAATTGTGAGTGTATGTTGCCCTTACATTAACCTCAGAATCCATAATTGCAACACAGACTACACTGGTTTGATCAGGAAAATAGCGTGGTGGAGTCAAAACTGTCTAAATGAAATCAAGATTCCATACTTGAAAGCATATCACGAATGCTTGGGAAACAGTTCTTTATGGTTGATGTAAATTGCCCTCTATAAATTGTAGACCACATGTCATTCAGTAATGACTGATGGATGTTATTACACACAAAAATAATGTGGAGCATATGAAACAAAGAGTATTACATAAAATGTTTTTGTTTAATCTTTCTATGATAGTAATCAGTTCATGCTTTCCTTTCATTTAAATATTAGCTCATTTGAAATCAACAGGCAATAAGGTCAAAGAGTTCTTATTGGAGAGCCAAAAGTTACTGTCATCAAGGCATTCCAGCTGAAACACTTGAAGCTCTTCTAGAAAATCTAATATAATTTCAACACCCAAGAACGAAGCTGCTTGCAGAAGAAGCGCCACATATCTTCTCCAGATGGCTGTGCACTGGTCTTGGGTTCATTGCATAATGCCTCAGGATGTATAGGCTGCAGATCTTTCTATGTTTGCATGTCCTGTTTGTTTTAGATCCTTCCTGGCTCTTTATATATGTCAAAGATACATGACTGAACAAAAGAAATTGAGCTCAAAGAGCTATGTCAACATGTAAATAAACCACTTGAGTTAACATGCTTGTATGTACACTACAAGTCAAACATTTGAACACACATTGGCCTATCAGTTATTTTTTAAAAGTATGAAAGTATTCAATTTAAAATTATGAGAATAATGAAGTGATCAAAAATGTCTAACAAATCAAAACGATTTTTAGGTAATTCAACTCCTCAAAAGTGCCTCCTCAAAATATTGGATGAGAAAAAAAAATCATAACACAAAAATGAACAACGCCAATATTACAAAATATAACATTATAAAGTGTATAAACGACTCGTTTTTCTAAAGAAACATTGTCTGACAGAGTCTCATCTCTCAGCCTCCCCTGAGACCATCGAGTTTTAACTGCAATGCCTCCATCGTGATATGATTGGATATGACTGGTTATGTTCGGCTGTGATTGGTTCATGCGATAAATCCCGCCTCCTGTGTTCGTGCGCGTTCCACGTTCTCACAGTCTGAATTAACAATACAATGCCATTAATGGAAAGACTACGGTGGCCGAGAGAGGCCAACGCGCTGCAAACAAGAAAACACATGCAAACAGAAAAAAACGACAACAAATTAAGAAAACATCTTCATCAGTTTGACAACACAGGCGCTGCAAATCCTCGCAACGCAAACACAAATACGGAAACGCGCTGCAAATTCTCACAACACAACCAAACTCAGAAACGCGCTGCGAACACACGAAGGCGCTGCAAACTAACAAACGCGCTGCAACGGAAATGTTTCAGGGGGACCTCAAAAAGTGACGAACTCATCTGGGACCTGATTATTTATATCACTATATTACCTGATTATTTATATCACTATCACCTTTAAGTGATACTATATTATCACTAAAAGGTGATAGTTCACCGATAACACCTCTGCTCTGACCAACAGTCACTGAACAAATAATCAGGTCCCAGATGGGTTCGTCACTTTTTGAGGTCCCCCTGAAACATTTCCGTTGTGGACCGTGCTATTTGCAGCGCGTTTGTGTGTTCGCAGCGCGTTTCTGAGTTTGGTTGTGTTGTGAGAATTTTGCGTTTCCGTATTTGTGTTTGCGTTGCGAGGATTTGCAGCGCCTGTGTTGTCAAACTGATGAAGATGTTTTCTTAATTTGTTGTCGTTTTTTTCTGTTTGCATGTGTTTTCTTGTTTGCAGCGCGTTGGCCTCTCTCGGCCACCGTAAAAGACTAATTAAAAAAAGTAAGTAAACAACTCACAGGCTTAGATATAACCACTTTGTTATGTCAAAATAAGACTTAAAATGACTTGAAAACATAATCTGTGAGAGTTTTTAGTGAGTAATCAGCTTGGTGAAATTTAAATCTTCCTGTCTGTGACCGATTTATCGAACTTGATGACTGATGATCTAAAAAACTAACAAATATTTAAAAGTTAACTATTAAAAAGAATACCTGGACATAAGTTCACAAATAAAATATATACTTTAAGTTGTTACTGCCTAGAGTTATTATTTTGGAATGAAATGCTTAAAATCAATAAACTTATGAGATATGGCAGTGCACATTTTAAGTAACTAATTTAAGTATATAATGGTAATTTCAGTCAATTTAAGAAGGTACTACTGTACCTACAACTGTAGTAAACACATGGATGTCGTACTGCAACGTCCCACAAGCTTTATGTCTTGTATGTAAAAGTTCTTCCTAAGCCATTGTGAGTTTGTGGTATGGAAAAAGGGGGGCTGCATTCATCCCTGAGGAGCTCTGCTATCACAAGAGCACAATGGTAACCAGGAAGAAGGGAAGTTAACTGTCCTTGGAATCTAAAATTGTCATCACACTGTCTGCACCAGGATGTTATTTTGAAATGTGGGAGGTTTTGTCAGCTCAAAGCAATGATTAGAAAGGCTTGCATCTGTGCCAGGTTAAACCTCAGGGCAAAGAATGTGCGATAGCACAAAACAGACCACAACCACTGTCACAACAGGACTAGAAATGCTATTGTTTTGTTTGTTTTGCCCAATATTCTGTTGGAATGTTAAAATGGAGGCATGTTTCATTAAAGAAAGATGATTATTGGTTGGTGTTGAAGAGTTAGTATGCTATGCAGATGCATCTAACTGCCTACATATTCAACAAATGTTGTGGTACTTTATGTTGCAGTTCATCAAGAGTTTTTAGTTACTCTACAGGTTGTTTGAGTCTGAGCCCTTATACAGGTCCTTTTCAAAAAATTAGCATATTGTGATAAAGTTCATTATTTTCTGTAATGTTTTGATAAACATTAGACTTTCATATATTTTAGATTCATTACACACAACTGAAGTAGTTCAAGCCTTTTATTGTTTTAATATTGATGATTTTGGCATACAGCTCATGAAAACCCAAAATTCCTATCTCAAAAAATTAGCATATCATGAAAAGGTTCTCTAAACGAGCTATTAACCTAATCATCTGAATCAACTAATTAACTCTAAACACCTGCAAAAGATTCCTGAGGCTTTTAAAAACTCCCAGCCTGGTTCATTACTCAAAACCACAATCATGGGTAAGACTGCCGACCTGACTGCTGTCCAGAAGGCCATCATTGACACCCTCAAGCAAGAGGGTACGACACAGAAAGAAATTTCTGAACGAATTGGCTGTTCCCAGAGTGCTGTATCAAGGCACCTCAGTGGGAAGTCTGTGGCAAGGAAAAAGTGTGGCAGAAAACGCTGCACAACGAGAAGAGGTGACCGGACCCTGAGGAAGATTGTGGAGAAGGACCGATTCCAGACCTTGGGGGACCTGCGGAAGCAGTGGACTGAGTCTGGAGTAGAAACACCCAGAGCCACTGTGTACAGGTGCCAGGTCAAGCCACTTTTGAACCAGAAACAGCGGCAGAAGCGCCTGACCTGGGCTACAGAAAAGCAGCACTGGACTGTTGCTCAGTGGTCCAAAGTACTTTTTTCGGATGAAAGCAAATTTTGCATGTCATTCGGAAATCAAGGTGCCAGAGTCTGGAGGAAGACTGGGGAGAGGGAAATGCCAAAATGCCTGAAGTCTAGTGTCAAGTACCCACAGTCAGTGATGGTCTGGGGTGCCATGTCAGCTGCTGGTGTTGGTCCACTGTGTTTTATCAAGGGCAGGGTCAATGCAGCTAGCTATCAGGAGATTTTGGAGCACTTCATGCTTCCATCTGCTGAAAAGCTTTATGGAGATGAAGATTTCATTTTTCAGCACGACCTGGCACCTGCTCACAGTGCCAAAACCACTGGTAAATGGTTTACTGACCATGGTATTACTGTGCTCAATTGGCCTGCCGACTCTCCTGACCTGAACCCCATAGAGAATCTGTGGGATATTGTGAAGAGAAAGTTGAGAGACGCAAGACCCAACACTCTGGATGAGCTTAAGGCCACTATTGAAGCATCCTGGGCCTCCATAACACCTCAGCAGTGCCACAGGCTGATTGCCTCCATGCCACGCCGCATTGAAGCAGTCATTTCTGCAAAAGGATTCCCGACCAAGTATTGAGTGCATAACTGAACATAATTATTTGAAGGTTGACTTTTTTTTGTATTAAAAACACTTTTCTTTCATTGGTCGGATGAAATATGCTAATTTTTTGAGATAGGAATTTTGGGTTTTCATGAGCTGTATGCCAAAATCATCAATATTAAAACAATAAAAGGCTTGAACTACTTCAGTTAGTGTGTAATGAATCTAAAATATATGAAAGTCTAATGTTTATCAGTACATTACAGAAAATAATGAACTTTATCACAATATGCTAATTTTTTTTAAAAGGACCTGTATATGGAATCAATCCACTATTTATGACACTAATAGCATAAACAGCACAGACACAACCAGATTCCTGATTTTTTTTTTTCCAGTGCCTTGTAGAACAACATATGGCTTGTTAGTTTAAGGTGACTGGGAAAACACACCAGAGAGTCGTGCATTGCATTAACAGCGAGGGTTTTGACTGGGGGTCTTCATCTGCGATCAGTGCGTCAGTGTTTCTGACTTTCAAATGCAGCATGCTGTTTAGCAGTTGTTTATCCTGTAGCACAGTATCCTCTATGCAGACAAATGCTAAAGATTTAACTCTGGGACCAAGTAGCACACTCTAAATCACAAGCGCACTGAATACAGCCGTTGTTTTGCGTCCAAAAAAGGCGAAAGCTACTCGGAGGCTTGACAGATTAACGTGGTGAAAAGGAAGAAAAGTTTCAGCAGACACTGAGCTTACATGAGCCCTGTGTTGGATATATAAAGTCATTAGACTTTAGTCGTTTGCAGTGTTTCATTTCATGAATGATTCTTTGTTTTGAACAAATCGTTCTTGTTCACTCTCTTCCACGAACTGACTCGTTCTCTAAAATAAAAGGTTCTTCCAAAATTAATCGGTGGTCCACCCATTCACTGTATTCTGCTACCTGATCCCATGATAAACACACCTGTGGGAACTTTTTTGCAAGATGCGAAATACATACTTATAAGTACTTATCACAGCAGTTTCCAACAGATATGAACACTAGATGCGGTGAAACAGTGAGCACTTGTAATCGTTTTCGTACTCAGTTATGATTACAGATTCATATGTTTCGCTTTCTGCACATAACAAGCTTGCTCGGTAGCTGGCACGAAATTGGACTTAGGACGTGGAATCCTTGGGAACAAATCCTGTGTTTAAAAACATAAAAAAAATGGGGTTCCATTTGTGCCAAAAATTAGTCGACTGCTTTGTCTTTGTCTACAGTCATTGTTGACGTTGTCTTAATCTGTCATCCAGTCATGCAGTCTTTTTCTCTGTCGTTTTACTGTTGTCTTTACTGTCGTCTTGTTCTGTCGTCCTTAATGTCGTCTTATTCTGGCGTCCTTACTATTGTCTTATCCTGTCATCCTTACTGTCGTCTTGTTCTGTCGTCCTTAATGTCGTCTTATTCTGTCGTCCTTACTGTCGTCTTGTTCTGTCGTCCTTAATGTCGTCTTATTCTGTCGTCCTTACTGTTGTCTTGTTCTGTCATCCTTACTGTGATCATCCGCGATAGAATAAATGACATTAAGGAAGACAGAACAAAACAACAGTAAAGATGACAGAACAAAATAACAATTAAGACAACAGTAAAAATAACAGAGAAAAAGATGGCAGGATGACAGATTAAGACGACGTCAAAAGACATCATACATGCCAACATATACTGATTTACCTGAACAAATGGGCAATGACTGTAGACAAAGACAAATGTATAGTACAAAGCACAAAGCAGACGACTTATTTTTGGCATAAAATGGAACCCCATATGCTTGCAATTGCGTTTTTACATTTTTCAATGATTCAATGACTCACTTCACATGCGTCGAAGACTGACAAGGAAGAGAAGAAATTGTGCTGTTTGAAGTTATTTTTCTTTCTTTACGCAGAAAATATTTTAATGAAGTCCTTACTACCTTTCAGGGTCTTAAACGAGTCAGTTGCATTGTTGTCTACGCAGAGTCAGAAAGCTCTCAAATTTCATCAAAAATATCTTAAACAGGTTTGGAACGACATGAGGGTGAGTAATTAATGACAGAATATTAATTTTTGGTTGGACTATCTCTTTAAATTCACTGAATGTCACTTTGCGCCTTGCATTAATTTTGTCACATTTTAAATGTAATGGAAATAGCAACAAATAATTTCTTACATTTGAGTAAAATAGATTATCAAAAAAGAAAAAATGTAGGCCTGGGACTTCATTCTGTTCATCAGTTGTTAAATAGATATCAGATTAATTTCCATATCTTACTGACTTTAAGAAAATATGTGACCCTGGACCAAAAAACCAGTCTCAAGTAGCACAGGTATATTTGTATAAATAGCCAAAAATATATTGTATGCGTCAAAACTATCTCCAAAAATCCTAAGGATATTAAGTAAAGATCATGTTGATTAGTAATAAGCATTGCTAAGAACTTCATTTGGACAACTTTAAAGGCGATTTGCTCAAAATTTCGGTGTTTTTTTTTTTTTTTTTTTGATTTTCAAATAGTTGTATCTCGGCCAAATATAAAAATATACAAATATAAAAATGTACCCTTATGACTGGTTTTGTGATCCAGAGTCACATATGAGAAAAATCCTGCTTTGCAGGGGAAAAAACAGAAGCAAAGTATGTCACTTGACAAATAAGTTTCAAAGTAGGAGGCAGTTAACTGGATGTTTGGGCCTCAGATAAACAGGCCTAAAATCCATCCTGGTCTTAAAACCTTGACTGGACTGCGTTTAAAGTGATTTGTGGCCAGCTCTCTATTGTCAACACCACGCAGCCAAACTCACTTAATAATCTGATGTAATATGAATGAGGGAGCTTGGTCATTAGACATTCATCCTAAAGGTCACAGCTGAGCTACTCATTATTTCAGTAGTAACAGGAGCTGGTTTTAGCTACATTCTGTCTCACTTATCTCCCATAATAATGCACGTCAATTGTTATCAGAATGTTTAATACACTCAACCAAACTGCAATCATTTAACAGGGAAAAATGTCTCCCATCGTTTCTTAAAGGCTTTTTATTGAAAGTGCCCTTTCATGCGGCCCTGCCTCCATAGCACTTCATGGTACAAAGAGTTCACCATTGTTCCCCGCACATCACTATTGGAGACAGACAGCCTGGGAGGCAGTGGACAGACGCACAAGAAAGAGAGAGAGAATGGGAGGGCTGAAAAGAGAGGGATGGAGGAGGCGGGATTTGGCCCTGTTTTGATCACTCTAGCGTTTAGTAACCTGGCACAAAGGGGAGCTGGGATCACTGGCATGTCGGCCTTGGGTCACTGTGAGAGTTTAGAGGGCTCTCTGGGAACGCCGCTAAGCGGCTATATCACTGCGCTCTGAGTCTCAACTTGTTAAACATTCACCATACACACAGGGCATGGCGGTTTTTGTAACTTTACATTTCACTAGCGGTTTTAGACTTTATCAACTTTATCAGAAATCTGATCTCTCTCTGACTCTCACAGTCGAATGCCTTTGAACCAGACTAGCTGGTAAATGTTTGGTTTAGGGATGCTCAGGACCAAAAACACCATGATAGATGGACTTGATCTGCGACAATATGCTTGAGTTGAATGCGTGTCTCTTTTGGAAAGTGGTTGTATTCACCAGGCCTCGAACTGAATGCTAATGGGGGTGAGCCCAGCTGTCATGATACAGATGCACAAGTCAATTGTTCCACTGATGACCCGTTCGAGTCTCCATAGAGATAGATGGATTCTGTCAGAGGGTTTGTGTGCACTCAAAAACACAGAAGCTATGACCATTCTCCCAAAGTACCAGGGTATGAAGTCATAAATGCACACCAAAAATACTGAAGGCAGATAAAGTCCAGAAGCACGCAATAACCATTAACATGACTCACAACTGTATTAGCCCAGCTGTTGTATCTATTACAGCTGCAGCCCTTATGCAGCAGAAGACATCTGTGGGAATTGCAACTTGGAATTTTTTTAACGTTTGATTGAAATGAAACAAAAACAAACTACTACAAACACGCACTGTACAAATCCTTCCAGATGAAAGGAAATAAAAGATCACATTCTTTCAGAATTAGTATTTCAGATAATTCGCCCATGGCCACGTTCACACTTCAGTTAAACAGATGTGTCTGTACTCCAGTGTCGACTAATCTTCCACCGCCAATGACGTGGACCTTAGAAAAACACTGATCTTTTATCCATTCAGTTTTTCATGCCGAAGGGGCGAAACACAATCGCTGATAATTAGAATATAACGAGTTGAGCAGTGGAGACTAGCGGAGCGTGGACGAGAGGAGATGGGAATGCTGCCTTTGAGACAACAGGGATTATAGAAGATTAGAGTGTCTACCACACTGCAACTTGTCTTAATGAGCAAACTAACCTTCCTCTCACATCTCATGCTGCCCACACGCTATAAATACTTGCCATTCAGTCATTATGGGAGTGTTAAATATCAAATGTTATTTGCATCCTTTATCCTATATACAGTTGAAGTCAGAATCTGCAGAATCTGCAAAATGTTAATTATTTTATTAAAATAAAAGGGATCATACAAAATATGTTATTTTTTATTTACTGACCTGAATAAGATATTTCACATAAAAGATGTTTACATATAGTACACAAGAGAAAATAATAGTTGAATTTATAAAATTACCCTGTTCAAAAGTTTGCATACACTTAATTCTTAATATCGTTGAAACCTGAATGATTCACAGCTTTTTTTTGTTGCTTAGTGATAATTGTTCATGTGTCCCTTGTTTGTCCTGAACAGTTAAACTGCCCGCTGTTCTGTGGGTTTTTAGCATTTTTGTGTATTCGAACCCTTTCCAACAATGACTGTATGATTTTGAGATCCATCTTTTCACACTGAGGACAACTGAGGGACTCATATGCAACTATTACAGAAGGTTCAAACGCTCTCTGATGCTTCAGAAGGAAAACCGATGCATTAAGAGCTGGGGGTGAAAACTTTTGAACACAATGAAAATGTGTACATTTTTTTTTATTTTGCCAAAATACTATATATATTTTTTCATTTAGTACTGCCCTTTAGAAGCTACATAAGATACTTACATGTTTCCCAGAAGACAAAATAAGTTAAATTTACCCTAATTTTAAAAGATCAAAAAGTTTTCACCCCCTGGCTTTTAATGCATTGTGTTTCCTTTCTGGAGCATCAGTTAGCATTTGAACGTTCTGTAATAGCTACATATGAGTACATATGTTGTCCTCAGTGTGAAAAGATGGATCTCAAAATCATACAGTCATTGTTGGAAAGGGTTCAAATACAAAGAAATGCTGAAAAAACACAGAACTGACTATGTGCCAACAGACGAGATGGAGAAGGGAATTTTTAGTATGAAACAGTAGCTTAGCTTTTAAATCTTGTCAAGTTTTAAAAAATTGAAACAATAAATGCGGTTTTGTGGCTCTTTATTGTGCCATCGTTGTAGCGCCTCAGTTCCGATCATCTCTTCCTCTTAACTATAACATGAAATAAACATGAATGAACATCAGAAGGTATCTTGTTTCAACCGCAGAAAGACGTCAATACATGCCAATTTCACGTTTAATTTACCAACGTTTATCTACTCTCCTGTCTGGTTTGTTTGTTGGATAAAAAATGGAAGATTCAGCATTATGATTGGTCAGATTGCCTGTCAATTAAACTCCCTGTGAAGGGTCATCAGGAAACTGATTAGCCTTTTTTTTTATTAAATGCAAACAACTGAGGAGTTCTAATATAATTTTATTTAGCCAGAATGCATTAAATTGATTAAAAGTAATGTTATTCATAATCTTTATAATGTAATTTAAAGACATTAATAATGATACAAAATAAATGCTGTTTGTTTGTTTTTGTTTTTCTTAACTTTCTATTCATCAAAGAATCCTGAAAAAATGCATCATGGTTTCCAGAAAAAAAAAAAACAGTAAAGTTTTCAACATTAAAAATAATAATAATAATAATATTAATAAGGGTGAAATAAACATCAAAGATGCTTTGCCACAAGCTGCTTCTGCCACTGTAGGAACTACTTACTGGTGATGCAGATCTTCTTCCAAGATGGTATTCCTTGGAGCATCCACATTGTTGGAACCCTTCCACATCATCAGCAGGGATCTCAGGGTCTCAGGTGTTTCGCCCCTTAACCTGAACACCTCGCCTGAGTGGGGCCATGAAGACTACCAAGCCTTCACCTGCAGAAGGATTCCAACTGTGGGCTCTCTTCAGCCACAGCCATCTTGAGCTAGACTCGGCTGCTGCAGCTATGCCTCTGGTGGCTTTCTTCAGATGTTTCGGCTCCAGGCCCAACTTCTGGAGGAAATAGCGCACCGATTTTGCTGGGAACCCGAGGCACCCAACTTCAATGGGGTAGCTGATTGCATGCCACCCCTTTAAAGTGGCTTCGTCGACCAGGTCTTGGTACTTGGCTTTTTTCAATTGGTGTGACGTGGCTAGCCTCTCTTCCCAGGGCACCGTGAGTTCAGCAATTATGATGGATTTTGTGCTCCTGGATAGCAGGACCATGTCTGGTCAGAGGGATGTCACTGCCACATCCTGAGGGAAGACAAGTTTCCTCTTCAGGTCCACTCTCAACTCCCAATCAGAGGCTCGCTGCAAGGTAGAGGGTGGGTTCTTGGCCCCCATGCCGGTCTTATGAGCCTTGTCTCCTTCCCTCACAAAGGTTGTGGACTGGGGCGGGTAGGCCTGCTTGCTGTTGGCTTTGACTCGCTGCTGTTCCACCCATTTGGCAATTTCCGTGAGGACTTTGTCGTGCCTCCATCTGTAGCGGCCTTCTGCCAATGCTCTTTGACAACCGGCCAGAATGTGATTTAGTGTACAGAATGCTGCTCCACATTGTTTGCAAGATGGGTCTTCCTCTCCGCCCCAGATCTTTATATTCCTTGGTGTTGGCAGCAGGTCAGTCACTGAGCGCAGGAGAAAGCTTAGCTTCCCCTGGTCGGTCTGCCACAGTTCCTTCCAAGACAATGGTCGCTCCTGTGCCTGGTCCCACTGCGTCCATCGACCCTGAGAAGCAAGTCCAATCGTTTTCACCTGACGATTCTCCTCTGCTGCCTTGCGGACTCGTTGCACCACAAGGCCTCTTCTAGCTCTGGTATCAGCCCTGCTCCACCTCTTATCACTATAGTGCCCGAGGCCCAGGCGTCCCTGGCATACCACGCCTACGATTTCTTGGTGTTTCCAGTAGGATTCTGCTTCCATTACGGCTTGCTGGGGTCTCCACTTTCTGTCGCATTTGATGGTCTTGCTTGCATGTCTTACTTTCCCATCTTTAGACGAGAGCAGTGTACTGACTGCCATTGCTTTGGTGGCTTTAAACTCCTCAACCACCGATGAGATTGGCAAGGGAAGCTTGGAGGTCTTGCTGTACAGGTTGACTGCACTGAATGATGGGGGGACTCCCAACCATTTCCGCAAGTACTTGCTGCACAGTCTTTCCATTCCTTCCACCTGGGACACGGGAAAGTCGTAGAGTAGGAAGGGCCATTTCAGCCAGGGTATGATGCCATACTGGAAGCACCAGACATTAAACCTCCCGAGCAGCTGGCTGTGCTCGACTGCCTTAAGCCAGGTGTTCAGCTGGGCCTTGGTATTAGTGAGATTGCCGATGTCCTTTAGAGAGCTGTCGTACTGCTTACCAAGGCATCGGATCCTTTGATCTTGGATTGTTGGGATCTCAGAGCCTTGGATGTTGAAGGTATTTCCTGTTAACTTCCCCTTCAAGATACTGAGGCTCCTTGACTTTTCTGGTTTGAACTGCAGGCGTGCCCATGTTGCCATTTTTTCCAGTGCGCTCAGGATCCACTGTGTCCCCTGAATAGATGGAGTCATCACAGTCACATCGTCCATGAAAGCTCAATTACCTCTGGAGGAACTCGGTAGTGATCCAATGCCTTTCGGCTCAGCTGATGTGGGACGCTTGGGTAGGCTTTGGCGAGGTCCAGCCACACAACGGAGAGGGTGTTGTTGCTACTCCTGGCTTCATTGATCAGCTGGCTAATCACTGCCGTGTGCTCCAGGCAACCTGAATATCCCGGTACTCCTCCTTTTTGGACACTGGGATCAATGAATTCGTTGGCGAGCAGGTATGCTGTTAGCCTTTTGGCAGTGATGGACCAGAATATTTTTCCCTCTACGTCCAGCAGGGAAATCTCCCGGGACTGATCGAGTCTGGTGGAATTTAGCTCTTTTGGCACAAAGCAGCCCTCAGCGAGAGTCCAAAGCCCAGGTTCCAGCTTCTTCTTCCACAGTGTCCGTAAGAGCTTTGAGAGCCTTTTCAGCAGCAGTGGGCAGCATTTATAGATTTTGTAGGTGGTTCCTGATGGTCCTGGGGCTGATCCTGCCCGTGCTTTTTTAACCACTGCTCTCACTTCATCCGCGGTGAAGTCTGCCAAGTTAAAAGAGGTGTGTGGTGTAAGAATCGGCAGTTGGAACGGGCATACATCCAAAGGAATACTTCTAGAGGAGTCTCCATGTGCAGCTGCCACACTGTCTTCTATTTCCTCCTTTGTACATGACAGGGTCCCACCCTTCGGCTTTCCTAGTAGGTCCGCTGTGAATTGGAAAGGGTTGTTAAAAAAGGCTTTCCTCTTTCGGCGCTTCTCCCTCTGCTTCTCCCGTGTGGTCTCAGCACTCCGAAGCTGGATTAGCCTTTTTTGCATCTCTCTGCTGATCTCATTCAGAGCCGCTCTTTCCTCGTCGCTTGCTTCCCGCCACCTTCTTTTTAGTGTCTTTAACTCTTCTCGCAGTTCTTTGATCTGCCGCTGTCTCCTGCTAGGCCCTGCTGGTGGCCTAGGAGTCTTGCCTTCTTTTTCCCCAAATGTGTCATGGCACGTCTGGTACACAATGTCAACCATGATCTTGATCTTCTTGGCTGCATCTCCTTTCAGAGTGTTTTCCAGGATGGTATTTAGATCATCATCCAGTTGGGTCCATCGGCAGTCTGCTGCTGGTGGTAAGTTCAGCCGTGGTTTCCTCTCGAAGTCTTTTGGACTTTCGGGTTCACCGACTCTTCCTGTGCTCTGAGTAGGTTGAGCAGGGAGGTCTGGGGCACTGTGGTTTGCCTCCTGGCCCTGGTCCTCCTCCACCGACTGATGAACATCCTTAACAAACTTAGAGATGTCACTCTGCGTAAGCTTAGGTGCTCTGCGTTGCTGACTCTGCTCTTTGCACTTGGACTTGCCTTGGTGGATTTTTACACCACGCTTTTTCTTGAACAGTCCTCCACAGATGTATTATAATAATAATAATAATAAACTTTTCTTTAATGTTACTAAAGCATATTAAAATGATTTCTGAAGCATCATGTGACACTGGCTGGAATTTCAGCTTTGTCATCAAAGGAATAAATTACATTTTCAAAATATAAAATAGAAAACAGTTATTTTTCAAATTTTAATACTTGTATTTCTAATTTCTGCTTAAGAGACATATTAAAAATCTTACTGACCCCAAACTTTTGAATGGTAGTGTGTGTACAAAATGTGAGTAAAAATAGCCATATTTTATTGTATAATTAAAACAATTACAATTATAGTAATTAAATGATACTAATATTAAACAAATAGAAAACAAAAGTGTTTGAAGTTCTACACTAGGAAACTGTGGTTGGACTGGTTGGTTTGGGAGCTGATGAGGTGAAAATAACTGTAAATATATTATATCCCAATGAATCACCCTTTTAAAAGAGCTGGAATTGTGCAGTGTTTTTACAAAGAAACGGGTGGAAAGAGGCAGGGATGGCTCCAGGAGATAAGGCAGATAAGTGGAAAATGCATTTGCAGATTTATCTCATTGAGAACGTGCTTGGATCCCTGTCATGAGCCATTGCACAGGTCTCGCACATTCACATGAGACGCAGGAAAGGGGAGGCAGTCCACGCATGACAGACAATCTGCTGTCATCATTACACGCCAGTGAGTTTCCTGCACATTTTGGACGTGAATAACGTCTGGAATACTGTCTTAAACAACAGTGTGGTGTCTTTATCAGCTCCTCATCTATGTGCATGTCTGTGACCCATCCAACTTACACAGTTTGATACCATGCTGTTTTCTTTCTTTGTTTTTGTTTTTTCAATAAGCAACCAATCATATTGGTTGAACTGAATGGTGGGTGAAATCAGAGTAATATGTTGTCCAATGCAATGCAGGATATAATTGAGGTTTCCATATGCTGACGTATTCTTCTTGGCCGTCTCCAGCAATTACATAAGTGATTCCATATAGCATAACCTTAGACATTTTTATTGGCAGGAACAATTGACTGCTGGTCATTTTCTAAATTGTCTTACCTTACTTGACTGTAGCTTGAGTATTCTGCCATACAAAGGCAAAAATGCAGTAACTACTATGCAGTAACTGGAAAAGATGGCTACAAATTGATTTATTTAGAATTGATATCAGCCAACACAATTTGTCACAAAACAGATCATAGTCTAATGTCATTTTTACACTGCACAGGTGGAACAGAAGTTGCATATAAAGTTGCATATTCATCTGTTTCAGTCACGTGACTTCTTAGTCAGCAGGGCAAAGTAATAGCAGTGAATAAAAAAAGATTTTTGTCATGAAAGAGAATACAGAATTTTTTTTAAAGCAGACCTATTATGCCCCTTTTTACAACAATATGTAATTAAGTCTCAGGTGTCCCCAGAATGTGTTTCAGAAAGTTTAAGCTCAAAATACCCCACAGATCATTTATAATCATTATTATCATTTTGAAAGTGCCTATTTTGAGTAGAAGCAGAAACAGGCTGTTTTCATTCCCCGCCCCCTTTTCCAGTATAGAGCTGTCTTGAGCTTGTACCTCAGATACTCTTCAAAAAACATCTGTTTGGTTTTGATTATCATGTCTATCACGTGTGAAATCATGTGTTTTAAAGCCATATTAGTTTAAACTTCTGATATATGTTTTTCCAAGCGCACACATCTGAAGCACAAGCACAAAAAGTGGCTGTCACACAAATTCTCTTTCATGTCACATTGCGCTTAAACTGTCAAATACACACAAGTTTATGTTAAATACACACATGAGTTACAAAAAGAGTCGGTTATGTCTGTGCAGGTAAACAGCTGGGAAAGAAATCACATGTTTATATTAGATCTGTGTGGTAGCAGCATAATATACAGTAAATAAATTTTTAAATCCACTGCTCTTTTGTCTCTTCTGAGGTTCAGACTATAAATAGTGTTACGTACTGTATACCTGTATAGCCAACGACAGAACAGTTAGCATGCTTTGCTCAAACTTTTGCAACTGTCATGCAGATTAAGGGGTGATAATATCATAATAATATGCCATTTCTACATCACTAGGGGAGCGAAATCTGAGCAGCTTGTTATTTCACATGCTTGCAGAAAAAGGCTTGCCAAAACAAAGTTCCTGGGTTGTCCTTTTTTACATTTTCTGGGTTGGTAGATTCACTGGGAGCCAGATTATAGCACTTAACCATGGAAAAAGTCAGATTTTCATGATATGTCATCCTTAAAATTTATTTTTTAGCATATAAAGCATGTTATCATAATGTTTTGAGTCTATGTGTGTAGTCTACGTGAGATAAATATATAATGCTTTCCTTGTTTATAGTAGTTATCATTCTCTGAGCACTCATAATGACTTGGCTAAAATGTTTTTATACAGTAAATCTGGTCCCAGCTGGTTCTGCATTGCTTTTCCATGTTGTTAACTCTGTTTTTCTCTCCGCCTTCTTTTCTCCAAAACACGGCTGGACCCACACTGACGCATCCTCTTATGTCACACTGCTATTATCACTGGAGATAAAGGCTGCTGTTCCTCTCCTGCACAGACATGCTGAATAAATACCGGATCTGGGCAAGGCAACACCAAAAGAACACAATTATAGAATTTGATAAATAGAATGAGACATAGAAACCAAACCATATTTGGAGAATTCGTAGACGCTTAAACCATAATATAAAGCAGGATTTCTCAAATTTTGTCCTGGAGGGCCAATGCCTTGCAGACTTTAGCTCCAGCTCTGATAAAACACACCTGATGAAGCTAATTAAGGTCTTCAGGATAGAAAATCACAGGTTTTCACACATGGCACCACCATTTTGTTTTTGCAAGCGAAAAAGCATGCTAACTGTTGTGTCGTTGGCTGCACAGACGAGCACAGAACACTATTTAGATTCCCAGCCTCAGAGCAGGCAAGCGAGCTGTGGATTTATTGTTTTTTTTTACTGTATACTACGCTGCTGCCACACAGATCTAACATAAACATTCCATTTCTTTCCCAGCTGTTTACCTTCATAGACATAACCCACTGTTTTTGTTACACCTGTGTTTTTCTTAACATATACTTGTGTTTATTTGACAGGTAGGTGAGTTTAATCAGGGTTTAAGCTGTACTCTACAGTAATGTGTGTTAAAAATGATATGTGATGATAAAAGTAGCCAAATTAACAATTATATTATCACACTGTCAAACTTTCATGTGGTATTAGTGGGCGGAACATTCTCATTCTAGACAGCATTTGATTAGACATCTGATTTTTGTAGTGCAGGATGAGTCATCATTATTTTATACAAATACAAATATCCATAAATCAACACTAAATGAAGTGCATTCAAAAGCTCAGTGTTTTGAGACTAAACTAGGCCTGTTCTTCTTTGGACGTGTGTTGATGATTAATGCAGAGAGGGTGGAGAGGTCAGAGAGGAAAGTGAGTGGGAGAAAAACTGTTGCGCTTCAACTCAAATGTCCTATTTGATCTCTCCATCCCATCTCCCCTTTGAGATTTCAGCTGTGAAGCGCAACTTATTTTCAAATGGTGTACTTGGGAAAAGGGGGCTTTTGGAGAACAGCTTTCTGGTTACAATCAAATGCTTTGGACTCATTCGGTGATGCAACTCACCTGTTGCTTCTGGTTTAGAGTAATGTCTTTAAATGAACATCACACAAGAAAAAAAATGTTATCTATTCTCTATACGCTTCAGCTCCCCTCCTTTCATTGCTCATCAGCCTCTCTGTGCAGCAGGGATGCAGTGACTTCTCTCTGAACTCTATGATGTACTTGTGATAAAAGGAGGGTTTGGGGCTGATTAAAGTCAGCAGATCTGCTGTCAGGGGAGACTTTCTAGGAAGTCTCAGTTAATGGACTGTATATTTGTTCTTTGGGTGTGACCTGGATGAATCCAGAATGTCCAGTGGATACAAAGATTTTAGACAAGTCTCTCTAAATTGAGAGGCTGACACATTTTGATGTACGCTCTAAAAAAATGTTAAAAAGGGCACAATGTGTACTATATTAAAAGGGACATACAGTGGTGTAAAAAAGTGTTGGCTCCCTTCCTGATTTTTTTTTTTTGCATGTTTGTCACACTTTAATGTTTCATATCATCAAACTAATTTAAATATTAATCAAAGATAACACAAAAAAATCCAAACCCACATGGCCCTGTGTGAAAAAGTGTTTGCCCCCTAAACTTAATAACTGGTTGGGCCACCCTTAGCAGTAACAACTGCAATCAAGTGTTTGCGATAACTTGCAATGAGTCTGTTACAGCGCTGTGCAGGAATTTAGGCCCACTCATCTTGGCGGAATTGTTGTAAGTCAGCCACATTGGAGGGTTTTCGAGCATGAACCGCCTTTTTAAGGTCATGCCACAGCCTCTCAATAGGATTCAGGTCAGGACTTTGACTAGGCCACTCCAAAGTTCATTTTGTTTTTCTTCAGCCATTCAGAGGTGGATTTTCTGGTGTGTTTTGGATCATTGTCCTGCTGCAGAACCCAAGTTCGCTTCAGCTTGAGGTCACAAACAGATGGCCGGACGTTGTCCTTCAGGATTTTTTGGTAGACAGCAGAATTCATGGTTCCATTTATCACAGCAAGTCTTCCAGGTCCAGAAGCAGCAAAACAGCCCCAGACCATCACACTACCACCAACATATTTTACAGTTGGTATGATGTTCTTTTTCTGAAATGCTGTGTTACTTTTACGCCAGATGTAATGGGACACACACCTTCCAAAAAGTTCAACTTTTGTCTCGTCAGTCCACAAAGTATTTTCCCAAAAGTCTTGGGGATCATCAAGATGTGTTCTGGCAAAACTGAGACGAGCCTTTATGTTCTTTTTGCTCAGCAGCGGTTTTCTTCTTGGAACTCTGCGATGCAGGCCATTTTTGCCCAGTCTCTTTCTTATGGTGGAATCATGAACACTGACCTTAACTGAGCCAAGAGAGGCCTGCAGTTCTTTAGATGTTGTTGTGGGGTCTTTTGTGACCTCTTGGATGAGTCGTTGCTGCGCTCTTGGGTTAATTTTGGTCAGCCAGCCACTCCTGGGAATGTTCACCACTGTTCCATGTTCTCGCCTTTTGTGGATAATGGCTCTCACTGTGGTTTGCTGGAGTCCCAAATCTTTAGAAATGGCTTTATAACCTTTTCCAGACTGATAGATCTCAATTACTTTCTTTCTCATTTGTTCCTGAATTTCTTTGGATATCTGATGTGTAGCTTTTGAGGATCTTAGGTCTACTTCACTATGTTCAGGCAGGTCCTATTTAAGTGATTTCTTGATTGTGAAGAGGTGTGGCAGTAAACAGGCCTGGGTGTGGCTAGAAAAACTGAAAAGGGGGGGGGGGCAAACACGTTTTCACACAGGGCCATGTGGGTTTGGATTTTTTTTCACTTCCAGACTAGCTGACTAGATTTCACTCCCTTCATGAGGCGGTAAGGGGATCTTATTATAAGATCACTACCCCTTTTAATCTGCACGTTTCCACCCACGGCACCGCCATTTTGTTTCTTACCGATCTACGTCACTGGGTAACACATTGCCATAGTCCCTGAGTGCCCGCAAAATACAAACCTGCCCACAAACACTTCCGCTAGTTAGTGTGTTCTGCGCTGTGAAAGCAAGTTTGTTTTGTTTTCATTGCTGAAAGATGATGATGTAAAGAATCCGTGGTTAAAATTAATTTTCGCGAACATCAAAAACAACCACAGACTTGGCAACACGACATAATGAAAACAATATGACCTGCTCTTTGGCATAAACTTAATTTTATTTGGCATAAACCTAATTTTTAAACTTTATTCTCCACAGCAGATCCCAAGGGCCAAACACAAACTGTGTGTCAGACTGGGTGTCTGATTTAATAGGAAAATGATTCACTGCTTCAATAAAACACTTGCTGTTTTTTATCGTGTCAGCAGAGAAAATCCAAAAACAAGACAAAATGCTTTGGAATAATGCCATTCATTTGACTAAAGCAGTGGAGCGGAAAGAGGGGAAACTCCTAAAATAACACAATCTCCAATTCAATCAATTTTATTGTCACATGTTGTGAATGTCATTGCTAAAACAACAACTAATGGTCAATCCAATTGGTACAGGCTACACATTTTGTGGCCAAAACATATATTTGTGGCACCACAAGACCCCCCACAAACCAGATTTAGGGGCCAGCAGGGATCAACGGCCTTAACAAAGAGCTTTCACTGATTTCCACCACAACGTGAAAGTGTATTTGCAAACAGCTGTGTGCAATCATTTGTGGCTTTGGAGGCGTGGCTAATGCTTTCTCTGAGCCTGTGCTTTGACTCATTGGCAGCAAGGGCAGATAGTCAGAGCTTAACTCTGTTTGGACGCTGCAGAACAGCACCAAGCTTTTGGATACACACATAAGCGCACACACTCCATTCACTCTATTCTGTGTAGCGCTCTCTCAGCATGTCACCACTTTCACTGTTTAGTATTCACACGCCGACCATCAATCACGTCAACTCTCAAAGAGCCCCAAAGCGGTTTTATAGAGCTCAAACTGGGACATAGACACTTCAGCTAAGTTAAGCATTGTGGCTCCACTGACAGTAAACTGAAGCGAGGCAGTAGATGACGTCATTGGCGTCTCATTAAATAGATAAAAGAAACTTTTATTCTTGAAAGGTAAATATTGACTGTAGGTGTTAACAATGCATTACAAGCTCTCTGACGTCTATGTATTGTCTAATTTGAATTGGATTTGAAGAAATGTCATATGAGCACCTTCTCATTTTAGGTTACATAACTAATCCCCACCTGCTTTTTAAACAAATTGATGCTCTTCAACCTAAAGCTCTAAAGGTGGTAGTAATTTAATAGTCAGATTTGTTCCAGAGCTGCTCTAGAGCCAAAGTATTAAAGCAGATTGTAGTTTGAGTAGTAAAATTTATGTGACGCAAATGTATGAGCTTCTTTTTCCATCTTTGTTAGCAATCATATTAATATTTTTACAAGAAAACGTAATCACAAAAAGAGCCTTAAAACTTCTGGTGGCTATTATCAACACGCGTTCAATATTTTTGATAATTAGTCTACGTTGGTGTCCTAACCGCTTCGAATTTTGTGCTAATGACCGCCATCTACTGTTGTTCGACGAATTTTCGTGGGCAAAATCAAGTCATTTCAATAGGAATCCACAAGTTTATGATAATCAAAATAATCGATAATTGAGTGGACAACAGCGCTAGATGCATTTGAATAAAACAAGTCCAAGGTGTCATAAGGGAGACATGAAAGGAGCACTGGTATCAATTTTTTATCCACCTTATTTTTCCAGTAAGATCAGATTATGGGTGTGGCTTCCGGTCTCATCCGCATCCAGCTATTTTTAGCTGTACAAAACAACTTGTTTTGCTGCTTGATATTGCAAACTGGTGTGTCTTATCATATTATTTTAATATATTATCTAAATTACAAACACACTGGTTTGTAGTGCAAACAGTTTTACCGTTTACTGCCCTATTGTAATTGTTAGAGTGGCCAAGGATCGGAAATCTCCACGTAAAACTTATTGTACAGACTAAACAGTAAGTCGTAGAGACTTGAAACTTAGAGGGATGGTAGTACTACCACCGACTACAATGTCACTAAGGCTCACCCTGATCGGCCTGACGGGAACGCTGCAGTGCTTAAAAGTACAAAATTGTCCAGAAATATTTAACCATTTTTTCGCAGGCAAAATTTTAGAGTATTTAGCATTTTTTGAAAAAAAAAATACTTTTGCAAACTAGTCCTAGGTTTTTCACTGATTGGAACCAAACCAGTGCAGGAAGATTCTCTAGAGAGTGAATATCAATAATTAGCGAAAAAATTTGAACTTTCAACTCGTTGTTGCAAAGCTCGCCAAAACATTTAAAAGGGGCAGGGCTGTCTTTACTTAAACGGCTATAACTTTTAAACAGAATAAGATATCTTTGCCAAACTCACAATGAGTATGTAAGAGCTGAATTTGAGGTCACATGAAAATAGTTGCAAAGCTTGGCCACTTGTTGGCGCTATAAGGGCACAAAAAACATATTAACAGCCATAACTACACAACCATTTGTCCTTTCGACATGAAAATTGGTACGCACGGCCTTGGTCCGGAGTGCGGAAAGTGGTTATAAGGACATTTGTGCATCTCAAAAAACATGGCTGCCATAGGCTGATGAACTTTGAGCACCTATTAGACCAGGTTAATGGAGGTTGAACTTCGGAGGACCTGTTTGACTCACGGCCTAAAGGTCTGTGAGAAATTTGAAAGAAATCGGTCACCAAGGGTCGATATCGCAAGTGTAAATGATTGTATATTGCAATTTTTTTTCCACACATACACATGATATTCATATCATACGATAGACCTCTTATCAAAATAGCTTTGTCTCTAGAACCACTGCTGTCAATCAAACCATTTGTAAAATAATTGAGAAAATATAAAAAACCTACTTTTGTTAACTAGTCCTAGGTTTCTTGCTCAGTCTGGAAAAAAAACACTGCAGTGGAATTCTCTGGATTCTTTAGATCAATAATTATCAAAAAAATGTTGACATTTACCCTTTGGCAAGCTATAACGGGATCGTTTAGAAAAGGGGCCTGTCCAAATATACCCAAAAGTCCAAACGAAAGCTCAAAACTTCACAAAACCTGCTTAGCAGGTGATTCTAAACAAGCGTGCAAAGGAAGATCAGACCACAGCTGGTGCTAAGTCATACATGTTAACAAAAACATATTTCTATTGTAATTTACCCATATTTGCCAAAAAAATATTTTTTAAATAATTGATTTAGATGGTTCAAGCTTGCTTTTTTCATATGTGCTTAAATGCCTTAAAGTGCTTGAACCCTGGTAATCACTGCTTGCAGCTGTATTTCTTCTTGTTATTTCCCTAAAACAGCTAATGAACTGTAAGTCTCACCCACAGGCTTACTTCTGCATTAAAGAATAAGGTGTGTTAGAAATGATCAAACTGTTGGATGGTTTGACTGACCAATCAGATTCAAGTATTCCTGTGTGCTGTGTACCTAATGCTTATGAATTGAACCTTACTGTAAAACATTACATGTTAAAAATATATATTATTATTGTTATATTTTATTTGTATATGTTATATTTTTTGTAATTTTATTCTGTAAAGACAGCAAGATGAAGGATGGTATCACATCATATTCTTCTTTTGCTTTCATAATTGCAAGCAGCTTCAGAGTCTACAACTGAAAGGCCTGGACCCAATTATAGGCTGCATATGGAGTTTAAAAGAGCTGGCTTATAGCCAGAACTGTTACACATGATGCTAATCTCTAGCTCCTGACCCCTCCTCACAAACAGTCGAACACACACACAAACACAAGTGCCCCCCGGGTTAACAGCCCCGACAAAAGAGCGCTTACATAAGACACAGGATCAGGGTGTATTTCAGCACTATACAGTGACATGACTGGCTCGCAGCTGTCCTCTATACTGTAATCACACTGTTTAGATACAATACTCCATAGTAACACATGAGTTTTCATTCAGTTAGCACATGTTCTCATAAAGAGGGTCCCTTTTTTCTTCTCAATCTCGCCCCTTCTCTTTTTCCAGTAAGCACCTTGACTAATTTCTGTGAAAATTTGGGTGACAGTTTGCGGTTATGCAACTTAATAAGTGTAAGGGGATTGTAAGTCTACCCTCATGAGCCAGTTTGTTCTGTTGTGCTCTCCCTTCTGCTTAGCCCTCCAGTATGCCAAACTGCTGTAGAGAGAGAGAGAGAAAGAGAAAAAAATAAACATTCAGGAGAAACCAGGGCTACTTAACACATAAAGTAGTTGACACAAAAACTTTATCTCAGTAAGTATTAGGTTTTGAGACAAACGTCCTATTGCATAAATGATTGTTGTCTATAGCAGTGAATCTTAGAATTAGATTAATATATGTATGGATTTTTGATTTAAATATCCCAAAAAACACCAGAACCGTGTTAAATGTTTTGTTGACTTGTTAGGGCTGGACAATATATCGAACAATATTGTGAGGCGCGTTTAGTCAATGAAGCTGGTACTTTGATTAGTAGTAAATCTCCATCACGTGCGTTCCGCTCAGGTTCCGCTGAAGCGGCAATTAATACACAGAGACGTAAATCTCTGACAAGCTACGCCATATCGCGCTCAATATCACATTCGATACTAAATGCGCCTCACAATATCGTTCGATATACAGGTCCTTCTCAAAAAATTTGCATATTGTGATAAAGTTCATTATTTTCTGTAATGCACTGATAAACATTAGACTTTCATATATTTTAGATTCATTACACACATTTGAAAGTAGTTCTAGCCTTTTATTGTTTTAATATTGATGATTTTGGCATACAGCTCATGAAAACCCAAAATTCCTATCTCAAAAATTAGCATATTTCATCCGACCAATAAAAGAAAAGTGTTTTTAATACAAAAAAAGTCAACCTTCAAATAATTATGTTCAGTTATGCACTCAATACTTGGTTGGGAATCCTTTTGCAGAAATGACTGCTTCAATGTGGCGTGGCATGGAGGCAATCAGCCTGTGGCACTGCTGAGGTGTTATGGAGGCCCAGGATGCTTCAATAGTGGCCTTAAGCTCATCCAGAGTGTTGGGTCTTGCGTCTCTCAACTTTCTCTTCACAATATCCCACAGATTCTCTATGGGGTTCAGGTCAGGAGAGTTGGCAGGCCAATTGAGCACAGTAATGCCATGGTCAGTAAACCATTTACCAGTGGTTTTGGCACTGTGAGCAGGTGCCAGGTCGTGCTGAAAAATGAAATCTTCATCTCCATAAAGCTTTTCAGCAGATGGAAGCATGAAGTGCTCCAAAATCTCCTGATAGCTAGCTGCATTGACCCTGCCCTTGATAAAACACAGTGGTCCAAAATACTTTTTTCGGATGAAAGCAAATTTTGCATGTCATTCGGAAATCAAGGTGCCAGAGGAAGACTGGGGAGAGGGAAATGCCAAAATGCCTGAAGTCCAGTGTCAAGTACCCACAGTCAGTGATGGTCTGGGGTGCCATGTCAGCTGCTGGTGTTGGTCCACTGTGTTTTATCAAGGGCAGGGTCAATGCAGCTAGCTATCAGCAGATTTTCGAGCACGGGTTATGAGACGACCCGTGCATCACTATCACCTACCATTGACGCCATACACCCTTGATTTCTGATATGTTATGTGTTGCATTGTAACAGAATTTTCAACATGCTCAAATGTAACTAGTATGATAAAACAGTGCTGCTTTACCCCACATACGCATGACCAGAAAGAATGTAAGTGCTCGACTGTGGCATAATAAAAGGTCTGCTGCTTTCGAGCTGTGTGTTGCGTTTGTCTCTCTTTAATGCTTTTACTGCATTAAAAGCTCACTGTGTTATGTGTAGTAGAGTATTATGAGGGAGAAATGTTCTGAGAGAGTGTGATTACATGCATCTGATACAGCATTCATTCTTCAGCTCAATCTCATATTCACAATAAAACATTAGTTTGAATGTACGCTGAGGAAAGCGTTATCCTTGTCATAATGTTAATATCCTTTAATCTGTTAAGGGTGAATTCTGATGACTGCTCAGTGCATTTGTTAGCTGTTGAAACTAAAAATATCTTTTGTTTACAACAACGTTTATTTTTCACTATAAAAGTCTTTACTGTTAACTCGTAAAACAGTCTATTGTTGCCATCTAATGGT
Source organism: Garra rufa (assembly GCF_049309525.1). Classification (NCBI taxonomy): domain Eukaryota; kingdom Metazoa; phylum Chordata; class Actinopteri; order Cypriniformes; family Cyprinidae; genus Garra; species Garra rufa. The sequence continues at coordinate 25,742,830 of NC_133362.1, read as the reverse complement.
GGAACAATGTAGCAAAAATCACTATTACGAATACTTGCCAACATTTGCCATTGGCAAATTCCAGAAGATTTGGCTGAAGTGAGGCTGCTCTTGGTGGGTTCATGAGTGCTGAACAGCCGCTGGCGCCCTGGAGCTCACATGTCTGAAAACGTCAACGCGAATTTTCAGATAGACGAGTTCTCTTAGACTCAGGGTCGCCAGGATTGTGTTGCGGATGGGAGTTCCTTGGGGGGTAAAACGTACATTTTTTGGCAGGGTTACCTGGTAAAATTTGCATTCCAGGGGCTAAATATCACGTTATTTAGGTCACTTTAACCCGCGGACATGAAAAACAACCAGTGGCAACAGTGTTAAAGTACCCCAATTTCGTGTGAAAACGGACTTGGCAACACTTATTATTAGCCAATCAGATTTGAGGACCAGAAAGAACTGTTGTGTGTGTATATATATTTTTGTGAATTCTTGTGAACTACAATGACAACATTGGGTAAACAGATGAACACAGTAAAACCAATGTAATATACTTGTACTTTTATTATTTTAATTTATAGAAAATTATTTCTGTTGGCTAAAATAAACTCAGTGAATGAACACATTTCACTTATTTTTTTTTTTTTTTACACCAAATGATCTCTAAAGAAACAATAGATTTGGTTTTATGTGACATGGATTGACCGAAACTATAATTATGTCCCATCACATTTTACAACTTCAGCTGATGTGGTAGAATCATGCTCTCTCTATTGTCTATTGTTTTATTGTTTTTCATCCACAAACGGACAGACATGCATCCTGCTGTCATTAAATTATGCTTTGCTCACTGCACTCAGTATGATAACCTTCCTGGCACTGTGATAACCCTCATTTAGTTTTATGCTTTTTATATTGCTCTAAACTGCTGAGGTAAATCCAGTAACCTCACATTATCCATGGAAGCTGAAGCTACGCGTAGGAGTTAGAAATGACCTGTCAGAGGACTTTTTCAGTTGTTTTTCTTCTTTTCAAAATGCATCAAGTGAAAATAGTTTCTCTTGGCTACACGGGACGTGGCAATGGCTTTCTCAGACACTGTGGTACTCTGGAATTCCTCAGCCTGTCAGCAGCCGTCAAAAGCCCTGCTTTCACAGTGCGATTAGTGCTTTGTGGGAGCCCTAACACTGGCACGCAGCTCCTTCAACCCTGACCCATAATCGCACAAAGCATCAGGCCGAGTGGAATGGCCACCAGACTATGAGTTTTCGGGTAGTCGGTAGATCGAATTAACCCTCACCTGCATTGTCAGCAGTCACGGCACAATATAGGCCAGTGCAGATTTCATTACATTGTGTTTGGCAATGAATGTGTGCACGGACCCTGATAACTAAACAGAGCGACTTTGTGAGTGATGTCACTGAGGGAAGTAACTCTGGAATTTTCCCAAGGCCTTGAGCACACATAACAAGCTCAGAAGATTGATTTACTTTACGGAAACTCCAGAGTTCAGTTTCTGTCTCTGCTACTTCTGTCCCTGTTGATAACATCCTTATATGTCGAAGATGCACCCGTTAACGTCTAATTATAACTGTAAGTTGAGAGTAATAAATGACCGGGCAGCACTGTGATCGCTGATAAAGATATCTGTGATGGCCAGATCAGCTCTTCCTGTCTGTGCTCTCCATTTCCTGTTTGATCAGGAGTCTCTGGGAGGCAAATTCTCCTGCTTCTTGTATTCCTTCTTCTAATATTCCTCTCATAAACACACATAAACATAGAGAGAGACTTTTTTGGCTTTATTCAGAAATATATGGAAGTTTATATGGAAGCATAAAATATTGTAATAAAAAATATAAAGTTGCATTGATTTACCAGGCTGTCTAGCTGGTCTAACTGGTGGAGCATTAAAACGACTGATTAATTTGTTTAAAAAGACTGCTGAATAAAAAGAAGACCAGCAGTCAAAACACAATATATACTGACAACCAGCTGTAAATATACAGTTGAAGTCAAAAGTTTACATACACCTTATAGAATCTGCTAAATGTGAATTATTTTACCAAAATAAGAGGGATCATAGAAAATGCATGTCATTTTTTTATTTAGTACTGTCTTAAATAAGATATTTCACATAAAAGACATTTACATGTAGTCCAACAGGTTTTTTTTAGCATTTTTGTGTATTTGACTGTATGATCCATATTTTCACACTGCAGACAACTGAGGAACTCAATTGCAACTATTACAGAAGGTTCAAACACTCACTGATGCTTCAGAAGAAAACCTGATGCATTAAGAGCCGGGGGTGAAAACTTTTGGAATTGAAAAAAAAAAGAAAAAAGATCAGGGTAAATTTAACTTATTTTGTCTTCTGTGAAACATGTAAGTATTTTCTGTAGGTTCTGAAGGGCAGTACTAAATGAAAAAAAATGATATTTGGGCAAAATAAGTAAATTGTACACATCTACTCACATCATTTTGTTCAAAAGTTTACACCCCTTGCTCTTAATGCATTGGGTTTCCTTCTGGAGCATCAGTGAGTGTTTGAATATTCTTCTTTTCTTTTAACAACAATTTTTATTTTCAAACATTGTCATACAGATTGAGACAACAGTTAAAAGAGTGTTTGAATATTCTATAATAGTTGCATATGAGTCCCTCAGTTGTCCTCAGTGTGAAAAGATGGATCTCAATATCATACAGTCATTGTTGGAAATGGTTTAAATACACAAAAATGCTGAAAAAACAAAAAATGTATGGGTCCTGAAGGACTTTTCTGAGGAACAGCAGACAGTTTAACTGTTAGGGCAAACAAGTGACTCATGAACAAATAAGTACAAAACAAACAAAACTAAAAAAAAACAGCATTAAGGTGACAACACAGTATTAAGAATCAAGTATATGTAAACTTTTGAACAGGGTCATTTTTATAACTTATTTTTTTATTTTATGTGAAATATCTTTTTCAGGTCAGTACTAAATAAAAAATAACATGCATTTTCTATGATCCCTCCTATTTTGGCAATATAATTAACATTTTGCAGATTCTGCAAGGTGTATGTACACTTTTGACCTCAACTGTATCTCACTTATCAGTTCAAAGGTTAGGCTTTAGAACAACAGCTTTATTAGAACACCATATGATGAGAAAGTAGCTTTTCCTGGTAATATTCATATTTAACTTGTGTCATCACAGCTGTGATGAAGTCAAATGTTCCATCATAGTGTTGTCAGAACCTTGAATAGCGTCCATCGTTGGACATTGAGCTCCAGCTCCCTGCGTAGGAAGCTGTATTGAACGCCTTCTCTAGAGCTCCAGAGGAAACTATCAAAACTATCTGTATATTCTATCATGTTTGATTCATTCTGGCTCAAATGTTAAAAGCTATTTGTAGCATGAGATCTTTGGGTTGAGAGGGGGCCGCAAATTGACGTTTTTCTTTGTTCCTCTGCCACATAGAAACATGCAATATGAAGCAACTGGATTAAAGTGGCCCAAATATGTCATTGTTAGCAGTTACAGTGTTTAGAGCTCAGAGTGAGCAAGTCAGCTGTTTAAGAAAGCAGCTCAATGGAGCTAATGAACCCCGACGCCACTTTAATTGCTTCGAGTGCTTGTGGAAATGTGATTAAAAGCCAGATAAAACACCCCCTTGGCAATAATGCAACCAAACTGACAAAAACATCACAAAGCAACTGCCATATTATTCCTGCTTTCATTAGTCATTTCAACGCCTGCAGCTAAATTCTAGTCTGTTTACATAAAGCCTTTAATATACAGTAGGATCTCCATGACTAATTTTAAGCATTTACTGTTGAGGTCAAAAGTTTACATACACCTTGCAGAATCTGCAAAATGGTAATTATTTGACAAAAATAAGAGGGATCATACAAAATGCATGTTATTTTTTATTTAGTACTGACCTGAATAAGATATTTCACATAAAAGACCTTTACATAGTCCACAAGAGAAAAATAGTTGAATTTATAAAAATGACCCTGTTCAAAAGTTTACATACACTTGATTCGTAATACTGTGTTGTTACCTGAATGATCCACAGCTGTGTTTTTGTTGTTGTTAAAGAGTTGTTCATGAGTCCTTTGTTTGTCCTGAACAGTTAAACTGCCTGCTGTTCTTCAGAGAAAATCCTTAAGGTCCCACAAATTCTATGGTTTTTCAGCATTTTTGTGTATTTGAACCCTTTCCAACAATGACTGTATGATTTTGAGATCCATCTTTTCACACTGAGGACAACTGAGGGACTCATATGCAACTATTGCAGAAGGTTCAAATGCTCACTGATGCTCCAGAAGGAATAATGATGCATTAAGAGCCGGGGAGTAAAAATATTTTGAATTTGATGGGTAAATTTAACTTATTTTGTCTTCTGGGGAACATGTAAGTATCTTCTGTAGCTTCTGAAGGGCAGTACAAAAAAAAAGAAATATTATATTTATGCAAAATGAGAAAAATGTACACATCTTCATTCTGTTCAAAAGTTTTCACAACCGGTTCTTAATGATTTGTTTTTCATTCTGGAGCATCAGTGAGCATTTGAACCTTCTGTAATAATTGCATATGAGTGTCTCAAAATCATACAGTCATTGTTGGAAAGGGTTCAAATACACAAAAAAATTTAAAAAAACAAAGAATTTGTGGGACCTGAAGGATTTTTCTGAAGAACAGCACACAGTTCAGGACAAATAAGGGACGCATGAACAACTATCACTAAAAAAACCACACAGCTGTGGATAATTCAGGTAACAACACAGTATTAAGAATCAAGTGTATGAAAACTTTTGAACAGGGTCATTTTTATAAATTCAACTATTCTTTTCTCTTGTGGACTATATGTAAATGTCTTTTATGTAAAATATCTTTTTCAGGTCAGTACTAAATAAAAAATAACATGCAATTTGTATGATCCCTCTTATTTGGTAAAATAATTAACATTTTGGAGATTCTGCAAGGTGTATGTAAACTTTTGACCTCAAACTGAGTAAAGTTGCAATTGTGAGATATAAAGTCACAGTTATTATTGCGATGTATAGTGACATTGTGTCATTTTTGAGATGCACAGTCATGTTTTAAAGATATAAAATCACATTACAAGTTGTAGAATCACATTTTCAGATATAATATTACTTTTGTGAGATACCAGGTAAAACGTCACAACATGAGATATAAAATCTTTTAGGAGAAACAATGTTTCCATTGCAATGTATAACACATTGTGTAATATAGTCAATTCTGAGATTCAAAAGTCATCATTTTAGATATAAAGAAATTTACGAAAATTTACGAAATTTAACATCTAAGCTATAACCATGCAAGATATACATTCTAGCATTAATTAAAAACAAATTATTAGAAAATGGCTAAATTTTCTCAACTGCAATGATAAAACAACATCAGACCCCAGACAGTGAACTGTACATAACCCGCTATGAACAGACACTATTAAGCCGCATTATTCCTGCAGGCAAGACAGTGTTTACCAAGTATTAACCATAAAAGGCACTGAGATTATAAAATTATGCCCTTCCCTGATGGCCTTTCATAACATATCCCAAGAAAATGAATAAAAACAGTACAAGAAGATGCACAAAGACAATAAGTAGACAAAAAGTATATTTATTCTGAGAAAGATAACAATCTACAGGGAGGTCTCTGTTATTGCATGTCAGCTTTGTCTGAACGACGACCAGATCCTGAACAGTTCCGTCTGGTGGGACGCTGCAGCATGAGCTCACTCACACAGAAAATATACAACACTGCAAATGCAACTCACGTGCAAATCAAAGCAGTGAAAAAAACACACTGCGTGTTTGAAATGATAGTTTGGCGACTTGTCAAAAACCTCAGTAATTGGTCCCGTCCTGTGAAAGTACACAGCACTGTAGCGCTCATATGCTTTGGTCAGTCTGAACTTAAGGCCTGTTTCTGATTCACAATATATGAAATGTCACAAAAATACTTATTGATAAAAGATTAAATACAAAGTACTGTTACAATACGCCTCTTTTAAACATCTTTCTCGAGCGTGCTTCACCGAAGAAAAAAAAGAAAGAAAATTCTGTCATCATTTAGTCATCTTGATTTCTTTCCAAATATGTTTTTGTTCATATAATGAAAATAATATATTTTTCAAAATATCTTCTTTTGTGCTCCACAGAGCAAAGCAAGTCATACAAGTTTGAAACAACATGAAGGTGAGTAAATGATTACAGAAATGTAATTTATGGGTGAACTCTCTCTTTAAAATCAATATGTTTGGTTTGGGTTTCATCTCTCTATGCCACCTTCAACACTTGCAGTTTACAGCACTGTAATCACTTGCTAAAAGCCACTAACTTCTTTTTCAACACTGTTTCAAATCCTCGCCACATTCTGGCACACAAGTGGCAAACTCATCTTGATTTCATTGTGTGCTCATGAAAGAAAAATGTTTGCCACTAGTGACGTTATAGTGATACTTCCATACTAACCCCAGCTTATGCAGTGAAACATTAACTTTTCCTTACTGTGTCATTCAACTTTTGCTCTTTCACATTTCGCGTAGCAGCAGGTGACTTTTCCAGTTCATCTGACGTGAAAGCCTGATAAAAAGTGCAGTTTGCCCTTGAGCAACACTCCATATAGAATTAATTTAACGATAGGGCTGCAATGCTTATCAAAGCATGACGTGGCTGACATTGTCCTTCAGGGGAGACAAATGTACAATAGTAGCTTCAACAGTAGAGCAGTAACTAGCAATGTCAAGGTCATGGGGTTGATGCCCAGGGAATGCATGAAGTGATCAAAGGTATGCTGTAAATGTAATGTTAAGTTGCTTTGAATAAAACTGTCTGCCAAATGCATTCAAGCAAATATGGAAGAAAAGACTTTCAGCATTTGTTTATGTTAAATATGTCATCTGCACCACTAACATCCCCAGTTTTTGAAATAATTGAATTAACTGAATTGAATTAATAAGTAAATAATTTACAAACAACACAATTGGGCATATTTGAGCCCAATTTGAGCATACATTCCTGCAACCAAACTCACATCCCTGGTTGTGTTGCCACTAGTAGTGCAGGAATGTACAAATGTCACCTTTGAATAGTGGCATGAATTGCAAAGACATTAAGAACCTGTAAAAATTTCAAGCACAAAAAAAAATTGTCTTGTTCTAATGGCAACTGAAAGCATTCTCAACCATTATGGAGTTGAGGTCAAACGTTTACATACCTAGCAGAATCTGCAAAATGTTAACTATTGTACCAAAATAAGAAGGATCATACAAATTGCATGTTATTTTTTATTTATTACTGACCTGAATAAGATATTCTCATAATAGACGTTAACATATAGTCCACAAGAGAAAATAATAGTTGAATTTATAAAAATGACCCTGTTCAAAAGTTCTTAATACAGCGATTAATGAACAGTTAGATTAATGAACTGCCTGCTTAAAATTCTGTTTTTTAGTATTTAAACCCTTAGTTGACCTTAATGTGAAAAGATGGATGTCAAAATCAAACAGTCATTGTTGAAAAAGGTTTAAATAACACAAAAATGCTGAAAAACCAAAGAATTTGTGGGACCTGAAGGATTTTTCTGAAGAACAGTGGGCAGTTTAACTGTTCAGGACAAACAAAGGACTCATGAACAACAAAAAAAAGCTGTGGATCATTTAGGTAACAACACAGTATTAAGAATCAAGTGTATGTAAACTTTGGAACAGGGTCATTTTTTTATAAATTCAGCTATTATTTTCTCTTGTGGACTACATGTAATCGTCTTTTATGTGAAGTATCTTCTTCAGGTCAGTACTAAATTAAAAAAAAGTATGATCCCTCTTATTTTGGTAAAATGATTTACATATTGCAGATTCTGCAAGGTGTATGTAAACTTTAGACTTCAACAGTAATTTCTGGTAGAAAACTGTGGCCTGAAAACTTTTTCCTTCATTGTAAATGTGCAACACACTAATGTTCACATGCTTGGGGTTAGCAAGATTATTTTAAAGCAATTAATACTTTTATTCCGCAAGGATGCAGTAAATTAATCAAAAGCGACAGTAAAGACTGCTGTTCTTTCAAACTTACTATTCAACAAAGAGTCTTGTAAAAAAAATCACAGTTTTCAATATTGTTAATTAGAAATGTTTCTTGAGCACCAAATCAGCATATTAGAATTATGTCTGAAAAACCTGTGACATCGCTGCTGAGAATTCAGCTTTGTGATCCCAGGAATAATTAATATTTTAAAACATATTACAGTAGAAAACAGTTTTTTTAGAATTGTAATCATATTTATCAAAAGAGACTTCTTTCACAAATATAAAAAAAAATCTTACCAACCCCAAATTTATGAACATTAGTGTATATTCCTATAATTACTCATAATGTCTGACTCAATCAGATTCCTCCTGGCAGCACTGAACGCTTTACTCCAAACACTCTGTTTTTGATGAAGCTCCAGGTTCAATGACCAGATATACAATCCAACTGGCCTACTAAGTGTACTTACTTACACTCAAAGACCCTGACCTCACAGCATGTTTGGATCTGGACTTAACTCCAAATGTAAACAAGACAGCCTGGAGAGATGTGCCAGCGTCCTGCTGTCTCTAAAATGGACAATCATTCACCCTTGCAGGACAACAACGTAAATGTCAGTGATGTCAAGATGATAGTGTGTCCAAACATCTGCTTGTACTCTACATCACACTTAATGCTTTGACAGATAAATGAAGGAGCACTTGAGTATCTCAGACTGAACCCACTCTGAATCACTCCTCCGAGACAAGGGGAAGTAATCCTGTTCACGTATGCAGAAGAAGTGTTAAAACCCCAATGAAATGCTATGGTTTTGCTAAGACCGACCAAAAGGGTTGATTTTCACAGTGTCTGAATGAAGAAGGAAAGTCCTGGCAGTCTAAACTAGAACTTTGATAGAAAAACAACCCACTTGAAACCCTCTTCAACAAGAGATAAGGTAAAGAATTGTTCTCATGAGTTTGAAGTTAACTTGGGACTTTCCGATTGACGAGCAGATCCTAAAATGTAGCAGACAACTTTGAGTCTTTCCATTTCATCACCAAAGCTGGCCGATCTAAAATGTCCGATTAATTTCATGGCCACATGTGCTCCAGTTAATCCACTAACAAAGTCCCATAAAGCAGATGGATCTGTGTCCATTTCTATCCATAAAAGCCAGTTCCAGTCTATCCGCCTTCATATCAACAGTATGCAATCATATTCTCACGTCTATGCCAAACAGCAGTATTTTTTCCACCAGGACTCAGAGAGCTTCCTCATTTTATCGGGTGTCCGCTTCTTCAGCCTTTTCTGCTGCTGGCTGTCCGAGTACTGGATGCTGGCCACTATAGCCGTGTCAAACACCTCCTTTAGGTTCTTCTGGGTGAGCGCTGAACACTCCATGTACGAGACGGCCTGTACTTCCTCAGCACACACGCAGGCCTCCTGGGGGTCCACCGGACGCTCCTTGTACTGGGCCAATTGGATGAGCACTTTGACATCTTGCCGAAGGTCTGCCTGAGTCCCGACCAACAGTATCGGTGCCCTCGGGCAGTGCCGGCGGATCTCAGGCACCCACTTTTCCCTCACATTCTGGAAAGAGGAGGGACTTACCACACTGAAGCAGAGCAGGAAGACGTCAGCATTGGTGTAGCACAGCGGCCGGAGCTTGTCAAACTCATCCTGCCCAGAGTAAAGAAAGATTTAGAGATAAACAACAAGGGAAAAACTAACACTTGTTGTTTCATCCAAGATGTTCATGTCTTTCTGTCTTCAGTTGCAAAGAAATTAAGGTTTTCGAGGAAAACATTCCAGGATTTTTCTCCATATAGTGGACTTAAATGGGAACCAATGGGTTTAAGGTCCAAATTGCAGTTGGGTCATTCCATGTCAACTTAACCAGAGATACCAGAGCCAGGCTTACATTTTTGATTTTGCTAATATTTTTTCTAAAGAAAGATACACATGTATAGTGATGAAAGCCAAAATTTGGAAATGTAATTTGAATTACTGTCAAAACTGGTCAAACTTCAGAGCCTATTTCAAGGGTATAAAAAAGACTTCAGAAAGATGGCAGTAGTGTTGGGCGATATGCTCAATTTTCATATCGCCCTATCGTCAGCCTGAGAGATCGCCGATACACGATACTATCGTGCTAATTTAATTAATTATCTATGTACTAAATTCCTTATTCGTTTTGTAAAGGTAGACTTTTCTCTTGACATATGATTAAGTTGTGCGTGTACAGAGCGCTGACTGTAGATCTGCCGGAGTTGTTCAAGTTACTTTCGGTTTCATTCTCTGCTATCGTCAGTGAGTGAGTTGTAAATGTGCGTGCCAGAATGTAAATGAATGAATCTTTCTTTACCCGTCATATTGCTATAATGTTACCGCTGTATGTCTGACCGTTATCATGAGGGTGATGTTGTAGTTCAGTTCATATTGAATGCGGAGAAGTGATGCGCGTGTAATTCACGTGCGTATGTTTAGCGCCATTTGATCGCATCGTAATTCTAATTAACGCCTATAGACGTTACTGAGATGAATGTTTATGTTTACTATATACAGACTGATTATGATACATCGTAATTAATTCAGCCTGAACCAGGTTTTACTACCTCTGTTATCCTAATGACTGCAATGCAAATATAATATAACACTCCCTTTAGAATCAGTGAATCTACCACCGTACTGTATGATGAAAATCTCCCATTCTCACTGCACGAGGTGCGTTAAGGCGCGGTGGCCTCTCTATGCGTGTGTTTATACCGCGGCAAGTTTCTGAAGCATCCTAGAACAGACTCTCTGTGCTGCATTGCTAAAGTTAAGTTCTTTGTTGACGGATAATAATAATAATCGTCTAACTATCGTCAAAGGCATCAGCAACAGGCGATATCTCTGACTATCGTCGATACACGATACTATCGTCTATCGGCACAACCCTAGATGGCAGCATCATAATGTTATTGTTACACAGAGATTGGTAGTTCTATTAGTAAAACCTGTTGACTTTAGAAATCTTTGTTACATTATGTGCCAATGGTGACCATTAAAAAATGGGGAAGCAGGTTTTTCAAGTTTTTACTCCAAAATTTGCATGTCTGTAACTCAAGAAGTATTAAAGATATTTTAATGCCCTTTTAAATATTGGGTTTTAACAAACCTTCCTGCTGGCATCTTCATTTTTAGGGTCTTACATGGTTCGGTTCCAGGGATATTGGAATTTCAAAATGGCTCCAGGGGTAAATTGTTAAATTATTCACATTTTCAATGGTCAAACAAACTTTGGAAAAATAATATTTATGGCACTCAAACTGGTATGTTTAATGGAGTTGTTTTGACAGACAAACTTTGGAATAAAAACTTGAAAAATGCCGTTTCCCCATTTTTGAATGGTCATCATTGGTACACAATTTAACAAAGATGGCTAAAGTCAACAGATTTTACTAATAGAACTACCAATCTTTCTGTAAAATTATTGAGATGCTTCTATCTTTCTGAAGTCGTTTTTAACCCCCTGTAATTTGGCTCTGAAACTCAGGTGAAAATTGTCATTTTGACCCGCTCTACAAAATAGTGGATTACTCAGTAAATATTCATCCATGACATTTAATATTTTGGCCTTCATCACTATACATGTTTATCTTTCTTCAGAAAAAAATATTAGCAAAATCGAAAATTTGAGCCGAGAAGGTTTCTGAAATTTGATTGATTTGACACAGAATTACCAGGTAAATTATCAGGAAATTTTTATTCTGAAAATAAACTTATCCTTTAAAAGTAACACGAGTTATGATACATATAAAACTTACTATAAACATCTTGTCAGAATGACTGTTTGTAATTTTGTGAAGTTATGCAGTATGTGTATATGTCTATACATATTTTTTCATTCTTTTAGTTGTTTTTCCTTTTTCCTTTTTTGCTTGTTTAATGTAAACAAGCATTTGCAAAATCATACACTACCACTGAAAACTTTGGGGTTGGTTAGATTTTTTTTAATGCTTTTGAAAGTCTCTTATGCTCACCAAGGCTACATTAATAAACAAAAAAATATTGTGAAATATAGTATTATAATTTAAAATAACTGTTTTCTAATTAAATATATTTAAAATAGGGCTGTCAAATGATTAATCACGATTAATCACACCCGAAATAAAAGTATATGTTTACACACTAAATGTGTGTTTACTGTGTATATTTATTATGTATATATAAATGCACACACATACATGTATAGATTTAAACAAATATTTATATGAATGAATAGTTATACTTCTATTTAATTTAGACTATATATAGAATTATAAATATTTTCTATATAAATCTAAAACAAATTCTTGAAAATACATGTATGTGTGTGTATTTATATATACATAATAAATAAACACAGAAAACACACATTTAGTATGTAAACATGAACTTTTATTTTGGATGTGATTAATCATGATTAATCATTTGACAGCCCTAATTTAAAATTTTAATTTATTTCCATGATGACAAAGCTGAATTTTCAAGAGTCATTACTGCAGCCTTCAGTATCACATGACCCTTCAGAAATCATTCTAATATGCTAATTTGGTGCTCAATAAAAATTTTAGTAACACTTTAAATGTCATTTTTAATTAATTCAGCGTGTCCTTATCTTAGCTTATCGACCCCAAACTTAAATAAAATCCCTTAAAACGGCTCTAAATTCTTATCTTATCTAACAGTATAGTGCTTTAATCTTCTAAACTGGCTTCCAGATCATGCTTATGATTCCATATCCTGAAATATCAGGACCCGCTGTGATTGTAGCGCATGAGAGATAAAGTCTAGATCACAAATGTGAGATCTGCTGTTTATTACTGCTGCGTTCCATCTGTTTTACTCTTTCTTATGACTCTCCAGCTTGTTTTCTGTTGATACGCCAAAACCGCTTTCTTCTCATATTAGTCAGTTGGACACATTCTAACCCATGACAAACAATCCTGTATATAATTTATATGCAGGAATGTTGTTACAAATGCATTTAGGCATCACAACATTATAATAAACAATATGTAAAGCACATATTCAATTTATAGATTGACTTTAGGTCAGTGTTAGATGATGACAAATAAATGTAGAAATGAGAGAAATGAGCATGCACAAATTTATATATAGACTAAAAATGCTGATACAACTGTCCAATCAATGTACTCCCTGACTCTGTTTTTCTCTCTTTCACTCCCTTCCTCCATTTCCACTGGCCTAAACAGGACTGATCCAAATCTCTCTTGGCTTTCCTCCCTTCACTGTCTCCCCTTAGCTTGCTAAACTCATCGAAAACACACTGATCTCACATTTCCAGTGACTAACCCCAGCTGTACCCCGGCTGAAAGTAGGTCTCCCTTTCCCTCGGATCAAGCCCAATTCATCACAATTAGACTGCTTCCCATTTGCTATCCCCTAGAGCTGGTTTCCCCCCTCCCACAAAGGAAGAACCACTGACTGACCTATAACAGCATGCTCCCATAGGATGAAGTCTATACTTCCTTGTGATGCCTTGACTGCAAACTTCAGCTGAACTTTACCAGAAACGCTTATCATGAGTAAGCAAAACAACACTGAATCACTTTCTCTCTTATCTTACAGACAGGCAACCGTATGACTAATTAGGACATGACTCACGGGTCTGTTTACAGTTAAGAGACGAGGGCTTCGACAAGCATGTGTTTGTGCAAACAGTATGTCATCCTTATACAGTGACTTGATGAACTTGTGCTGCCTTGAATGTGTTTGTGTGAGGTGGTTTGTTTGGGTCTGGTGGTGCTGAGCGGGCTTATTGGACTGACCTGACCGGCTGTGTCACAAAGCTGAAGTTTCACAGGCTTGCCGTCCACGGCTACAACCGCTGCAAAGGAAAAGAGAATCAATTTGATATTTCATCCCTTTCCTGTGCAAATTATTAAGATACATGGACTGTGATAAATGAGACTGAAATGGGTTGGTGAACTTGCTGCATGGCGTTACAAAAACTCAACACAAAAAAACAGACAGTAAACAATCATGTGGTCATATGATGAATTAAATTGTGTCACTGGCAAGCTGCAATAACTAGATCACACTTCATCATAAAGTAATTAAAATATATTTTACTTTTTTACACTACATTATTTTAAAATAGTCATAATAAAAAAAAATAAAAGAAAGAATATATATATATATACACATAACATTTATTTTCTATTAAATTATTTATTCAAAATATTTTAATGAAAAATTTAAATTTTAAATGTAATTTATTTAAATTAACATTGTTTATTACAAATTAATCTAATACAACATTATATATTAACATTAAACTCATATCTGTGTGGTATTTAGTTAAATAAATAAGATAAATATATATTTTTTTCATTACATTTTTATTTAAAATAGTCAATATTATTAAAAAAACACTATATATTTTTTAATGGATCTTTTGTTAAATTATTCAAATTATTAAGTCATTATTCTCATTATAATATAAACTAAAAAATTTAACTTTGTATATATATATATATATATATATATATATATATATATATATATATATATATATATATATATATATATATATATTTAATACAAATTAATCTAATACAATATATGTTTTGGAGTGGTATTTAGTTAAATAAAATAAGATAAACATTTTTTTACATTACATTATTTATTTAAAATAGCCATAATAAAATGAACTAAAAATAAAAATAACATTATATATATTTTAATTTAATTTATTTTTTATTAACTAATTTATTCAAATTATTTAAATTAAAAACGAATTAAATCACAGTTTTAAATTAACATTCTTTATTATAAATTAATCGAATACAACATTTTATACAACATTTATATATCCAACTAACCTCATATCTGTTTTAGTGTGGTTTTTAGTTGGTCCAAGCTTGTGCATTAGCTGGTGCAAGTTGGTTATTAGCTCCAAAACTCAGCTTGACCATCAGTATTGTAGTATTGGTGTGACCAGCTGGTAACTGGTTTATTGCTGGTCTAAGATGGTCTACCAGCTGTTTGGATCAGCTAATGACCAATCAGAATGTTTACCATGAACCAAAACGTTTTTGAATTAAAAAAAAATAGTTTTTTTTTAATTTATTACAGTTTAGTTTTACGGTTTAATTGTAAATGCGTTTAAGTTTTTAAAATATATATGTTATTTCTTTTTAATGTATTTTATTACAATTTAGTATTAGTAGTTTAATTTTAAATGCTGGAGTGATGTTTACCTGCAAAGTTGTCAAACGCTGTTGGGACATACTCGGTGGGATATCCATTGGTGGTATAGCTCACAATGAGACTAGTTTTACCCACTGCACCATCACCAACCAGCACGCACTTCACCCTGCGCTCCGCTGCCGACCCGAAGCGGCTCTTCACCGCGGATGACAAATCTCTGCTCCTGAATCTCCTCGGCGGTACCGGCGGCACAACCGTACCTGGAACAGGCTTATATTCTCCACCTCCCTGCGGAGGCATCGCTGAAAACACTGACCGTCCAGCAGTTTTAACGCCAGTTTCAGCGATTCATCTCTTTTGTGAATGAGAGAGTGGAGCACCAGTCTCCGGTTTCACCGCGGTGTCCATTTATTTTGGAAGAAAAACAAGTCCTACATTTCAAATCAAGGAGTGTTTGCTTTATCTGGATATAAAACAAAGCAACTCTGAAGTAAAAATAAATACGAAGCCCACACGTACACTGACGTTATGCCCTCCTCCGCCCTCTCTAAAACTGATCTGAGTGAGCAGCACTTTACTCCCAAACACTGTGGCTGTGTCTCAATGCCTAGTCCTCCGCCTAATAGATAGCGTTTTGAGGCGTGCACAGCTTTTTTGGCCATACACAACAAGGTAGGCAGCTGACTAGAATTTGAGACAGAGCCCATGACATCATCCACTGTGAGCTGCAGTCATCCGTGAAGTGAAGTTCAGCAGACCTGCTGTTGTCATTACTGATAAACTCAACTGAATGGCGCGAATACACGCGTCAGCATTTCTATTTGTTACCAGGGATAATGTCCTTGATATTCAAAATGGTTAAAGTGCATATATATATTTGTGTCCTTTGAACAATATTTACATTTTAGCGTTTTTTACAAATATTTTTTTTCTGAAAGAAAGAACAATGCGAAATAGGGTAATTATCATTGGTAATCTAATTAAAATTTCCAAGTAGTTAAATTATGTATTTGCCACTTTCTGCCAATGTAAAATACCGTGACCTTCTCTTTTGTATGTTTGTACACACAATTACATAAAGTATGCTGGCAAACGATTAATCGCGGTTAATCGAATCTAAAATAAAAGTTTTTTGTTTGCATAAAATATGTGCGTGTACTCTGTATATATCAAGACATACAGTAGGATATATTTTGAAAATATTTACATGCATACCTTTATATTCATATAATATATAGTTTTTATTAAATATATACATGCATGTGTGTATTTATGCATGTAACATAATAAATATACACAGTACACACATATATTATGTAAACAATAATGTTTATTTTAAATGTGATTAATCGCGATTAATCATTTGACAGCACTATATATATATGTATATATGTATATATATATATATATATATACATAATAAATATACACAGTACATATATTATGTAAACAAAAACTTTATTTTAGATTTGATTAATCTCGATTAATCGTTTGACAGCACTTTAGTTTAGATCTATCTATC